>NC_080542.1:78973419-79181961 GCF_028640845.1 Ahaetulla prasina | reverse complement strand
CTCCTCAAGAAGCCTTCCTGGACCCGGCTGTTTTAGGTAATTATCGTCCGGTCTCCAACCCGCTCGCGGCGAAGGTTGTAGAAATATGGTGGCATATCAGTTTCCCCTGCACCTGGAGGAAACTGTCTATCTAGACCCGTTCCAGTCCGGCTTCCGGCCGGTTACAGCACTGAGGCGGCTTTGGTCGCGTTGGTGGATGATCTCTGGAGGGCCAGGGATAGGGGTTGTTCCTCTGCCCTGGTCCTATTAGACCTCTCAGCGGCTTTCGATACCATCGACCATGGTATCCTGCTGCGCGGTTGGAGGGATTGGGAGTGGGAGGCACCGTTTATCGGTGGTTCTCCTCCTATCTCTCCGACCGTCGCAGACGGTGTTGACGGGGGCAGAGGTCGACCCAGCGGCGCCTCACTTGTGGGGTGCCGCGGGGTCGATTCTCTCGCCCTTCTGTTCAACATCTATATGAAGCCGCTGGGTGAGATCATCAGTGGCTTCGTGTGAGGTACCAGCTGTACGCTGATGACACCCAGCTGTACTTTTCCACACCGGGCCACCCCAATGAAGCTATCAGTGCTGTCCCGGTGCTTGGAAGCCGTGCGGGTCTGGATGGGGAGAAACAGGCTCAAGCTCAATCCCTCCAAGACGGAGTGGCTGTGGATGCGGCATCCCGGTACAGTCAGCTGAGTCCACGGCTGACTGTTGGGAGCGAGTCATTGGCCCCGATGGAGAGGGTGCGCAACTTGGGCGTTCTCCTGGATGTCGGCTGTCTTTGAGGACCACCTGACGGCCGTCTCCAGGAGAGCTTTCCACCAGGTTCGCCTGGTGCGCCAGTTGCGCCCCTTTCTAGACCGGGATGCTTTGTGCACAGTCACTCACGCCCTTGTGGCGTCTCGTCTGGATTACTGCAATGCTCTCTACATGGGGCTCCCCTTGAGGTGCATCCGGAGGCTTCAGTTAGTCCAGAACGCAGCTGCGCGGGTGATAGAGGGAGCCCCTCGTGGCTCCCGTGTGACACCTATCCTGCGCAGGCTGCACTGGCTACCTGTGGCCTTCCGGGTGCGCTTCAAGGTGTTGGTGAACGTCTTCAAAGCGCTCCATGGCATAGGGCCGGGCTATTTACGGGACCGCCTGCTGCTACCGGATACCTCTCACCGACCCGTGCGCTCTCACAGAGAGGGACTCCTCAGGGTGCCGTCGGCGCGACAGTGTCGTCTGGCGACGCCCAGGGGAAGGGCCTTCTCTGTGGGGGCTCCCGCCCTCTGGAACGAACTCCCCCCAGGACTCCGTCAACTTCCGGACCTCCGGACCTTTCGTCGCGAGCTTAAAACTCACTTATTCATCTGCGCTGGACTGGGTTAGTTTTAAATTTATGGGTTTTTTAATGGGTTTTTATTCTAAATTTTAATCTTGGCCAATTCAATAAGTTTTTTTTTTTTTTAACTGTATTTTAATTGTATTTATTGTATCATTGTGTATTTTAATTGGCTGTGAACCGCCCTGAGTCCTTCGGGAGAAGGGCGGTATAAAAATTTAAATAATAAATAATAAATAAATAAATAAATAAATATCTGATACCTCTGACCAAACGTTTTCAGCTACCTCAAAAACTCCACTAATATCCTCTACTTCACCAGGAAACAATCTGGCTAGAAATTCAAACAAATAAGAAAACTCCAAAAGCCAAAACAAAAAAACATTTCATTATTGACCCAGATGCCATTAAAACAAACCACGTGGCTCTAAGGAAAAACATAGGAGAGATCCCAGCATGTGAGAGAGATCCCCAGTGTGTGAGAGAGATCACTAGATCATCGACTCATCTTCCCACCACAAAATCAAGGCCCCAAGCACCAAGCCAAGGTTACAAAAATAACATACCCCTGACACAGACTCACTGATTTCTGATCTATTACCCCTGACACTGACTCACTGATTTCTGATCTATATATTAACGTAATGGATTGATAGTACTTGATTAATATTAATATATTAGTTTAACTGATAAGAGTAATTTTAATTGCTAATCTATTGTATAACTGTAATTACTATGATTAGTGCAACATTGATCAATTGACTATCATATTGAAAAATTAGTGTTATTGATTAGTTATTGACTGATTAATTAATTTGTTTTCTGATTAATTACTTGCTAGATATTGATTTATTATTGATATTGACTAATTAATTTTGTCAAACATTGACTGATCATTGATCATGCCAGACAAAAACTCCAAAAATCCACCACCAAATACCCACAAACGAAAGATATCACTATCAACAACGACCTCAACGATTCCAGCACATGCTATAAATGTAATGAATATCATCAAATATGATGAATTCAAGAAATGCCATTTATGTACCAAATATGCCCACCCACACCTGCCTGAAAATAACAAAGGTAGCCAATTTCCTACAAGCATATCCTACAGAGGGACATAGATGGAGAAATGTATTTCTCCATGTCCATCTTGTTTGCCAAAATTCGACAACTTAATTGCCATGTACGATAGGACCCATACCATAGAAACAACTATAAATACACAGCAAACAACCATAGACTCCATTGAAACAAATTTAGAAGCAGGTATACTACTAAGCATTCTATGTTTAGAATCACGTTTTACATATCTTGAAAAAAAAATTATACAGAAAAATGAAAACTCAACAGATCAAAATCCTGTCCCAATTCAACAAATTACCTCAGCCACAACCAAAACCACAAATATCTGCCAATCAACCAACCAACATCTCTATACTCATCAAATATACCATTGAGCGAGAACAAAAACATCAAAATGCTATTTTTTTTGGCTTGGGTAACACAAATGAACCTGATATCACAAAGGTTCGTAGCATCCTCACAGCCATTCCCATGACAAAATAATCAAACTCTCCAGAGATGGACCTGAATACAAAAACAGAGATGGCTTGGATTATAATTGTGTTAGATTTTAAAAATTTAATGTATGACTGTTTGTTTAATGAACTATACCTTGTGTTTGCTCCGGGAAGTCGGGGGGAGAGGGGGTTTTGGAGGGAGGGGGGAAGGTGGGGGAGGGGGAAAAATTTAATTGTTGTTCTAAAACTTTTTCAATAAAAAAAAAAACTAACAGAGATGGCTTTTTCACCATAATCATAGCTTGTAGATTACCTAATTTTGTAACCAACTGACACACTGTTTGTATTTGTAATTGAAGATGGTGTTATGCTTTTATGTATGTTTAAAAATAAAAAATCATTTTTTTTTTAAATAGAGATAGCTCAGTGGTCCCACGATTCTGTAGAATCATTTGCAAAAATGAGGTCAGCAAATGAAAGTTCATTTATACTATAAATTCAATTGCCAGATTCAACTCCAACTACAGCAAACTTCGATCACGGCCTAACCTATCCTTACTACAATGGATCCATTCCTGTAAACTATGCACAAAACTCAAAAGATTCCAAGACCAAGGTGAATCTAACCTATACGTCAACTACTGCGCTCACTGCATAAAAAGACGCAAGAAGCATCATAAACAAAATTCCCGAACTCCTCTTCTTATTAAATACTGCTACATTTGACATTATATTTGTCTGTGAAACATGGCTAAACTCATCCCTCCCTGACTCCATTATCACAGTAAGAGAATATCACAGTAAGAGAATATCACGTTTGATCGCAAAATTCACAGAGGTGGAAGAATAGCCATCATCTATAAAAAGTCACTAAACCTAAAAAATATTCAAGTTGCACATGAACTCGCTCTTCCAGAAACTATGATCTGCGAACTGTCCTGCGAACACCACACTTTGCTTTTTACTATGTTACAGAGCCCCCAACTACGACATCACACATGCGAACAAGTTAACCACATTACTAACATGGGTAGCCTCTTGCCCATACTCTCTCATCTTTCTGGTGACCTCAACCTACTTCTTATTAATTGGACAATAAACAAATGTACCTGAACCCATCCATACAACCCTAAATAATTCTGTTACTAATCAAGGTCTAGATCAACTAGTAACTAGCAGTAACTGCCTTGACCTCATCTTCTGCAAGAAACTCAATTTATGGACTACAAATAAGAACCGTTTTCCAACAGTGACCACAGGATGATTGATTTTTGTCTCAGTATACGCCCTTACAAAAATCACCATAATAATGGGATAACCAACTACAACTTCAAAAAACCCAACTGTGATCAAATTCTATTCTCTGACTGTAAACACTGCCAAAGACCATTATAACATTTTCTTGCTTGAAGATCCCTCTGGCAAAAAAACAAAACTGGTTATGTAGCTAACTTTAAAAGCCAATACAAAAATATATGCCACCAAATAAAGACTGAATGTATCAATTACCACATCAAACAAGAAGAAAACCTTCTGGCACAAAATCTCTGCGCCTTCTATAATTTTGTAAACAACAAACTTAAAGACTTGAGATCCATCCCACCCCTAAAAGAACCTAATGCAATAATGAAGCAGTTAAAGCAAACCTCTTTAACACATTCTTCAGCTTAGTCTTTGTTATCAGCAATGGATCATGCCCAACATTCCCTACGTTTAATAACTACAATGATCTAACACAGATTTCACAGAAGATAACATTGAAAAGGCACTACGTAGACTAAAACCATCTCTATCTATTGGACCTAATGGATTATGTGCATACTTCTTAAAAAAGCTTTCCACTACTATAGCAGAACCCCTAAGCATAATTGAAAAATCTTTCAGGACCAGCTCCCTACCCAACCTATGGTCACTAGCCATGGTCATCCCTATTTTCAAAAAGGGAAACCTCAGCCTAGTCAAAAATTACAGACCAATCCCTTTATGCTGCATCACCTGCAAAGTCATGCAGTCAATCATCAACCAATCCATTACCCTCCACCTAGAAACAGACAACTTACTCTCTAATAAAAAAATTTGGTTTCAGAAAAAAATTATCCTGTAATCTACAACTTCTACACTGCAAAAACATATGGACTACAACTCTTGATCAGGGCAAAGCAATAGATGCAATTTATATAGACTTCTGTAAAGCCTGATTCAGTGGTACATGACAAACTACTTCTAAAACTAAAATCCTATGGAATCTCCGGACCCCTCCATAATTGGATAACTGCATTCTTGTCAAATAGACATAGTGTAAGCCGCCCTAAGTCTTTGGAGAAGGACGGGATATAAATGCGAATAAAAAAACCCCCACACACACAAAAAAGTGGTCAAAATAGGGAGCACTCTAGCAAATCCTGCACCTGTTAATAGCGGTGTCCCCCACGGCAGCGTTCTAGGACCAACACTCTTCATACTATACATAAATGACTTTGTGATCATATTATAAGTAACTGCGTTCTCTTCACCAATGGATGTAAAACTATTTAACACCACCAACAATGCTGCAACCCTTCAAAAAGACCTTGACTTTGTGTTGGAATGGTCAAAATATTGGCAACTCCAAATCTCAACACACAAATGCTCTGTTTTAACATTGGCAAAAGGAATCAGAATACAAAATACAAACTGAGTGGACAAGACCTTGTAGATGACCCTCACTCTGTCATGGATCTTGGAGTAAGTGCCAAAGCCCACTGTAACTACATCCCCAAAAAGGCATTAAGAATTGTAAACCTAATCTTGCTTAGCTTCTTCTCCGGTAATATTACACTACTAACCAGAGCATACAAAACATTTGCTAGACCAGTTCTCGAATATAGATCGTTTGACTGAAACCCGCACTACATATCGGACATTAATACAATTGAACATGTCCAGAAATATTTCACAAGAAGAGTCCTCCACTCCTCCGCTCGCAACAAAATATCTTATGCCACCAGACTTGAAATTTTGGGCTTAGAAAATTTAGAACTACACTGCCTTTGGTATGACCTAAGCATAGCTCATAAAATCATCTGCTACAATGTCCTACCTGTCAACGATACTTCGGCTTCAATCACAACAATATACGAGCACACAAATAGATACAAACTTAAGGTAAACCGCACCAAACTCGATTGCAGAAAACATGACTTCATCAACAGAGTGGTCAATGTCTGGAATGCACTACCTGACTGTGGTTTCATCCCCAAACCCCCAAAATTTTAACCTTAGACTGGCTACTGTTGTTTTTACACCATTCCTAAGAGGTCTGTAAGGGGTGTGCATAAGAGCACCAGTGTACCTACCATCCCTGTCCTAATGTTTCCTTTAATTGTACTCATTTTATGTATTCAACTCATGCTTAATATATTATCTAATACATACTTGACAAATAAAATAAAAATAAATAAAAGGTTTCTTTTGAAATGCCAAGTTTCAAGAGTCTTTACTTTCTTTAATAAGGGAGAGAGCCGGACCCTTACATTTATAGTCTTAGACAGGTTCGAGTATATATGCAAATTGAGTTTTCTTATATGCAAATATGTACACTGCTCAAAAAAATAAAGGGAACACAAAAATAAGACATCCTAGATCTGAATGAATAAAATATTCTTATTAAATACTTCGTTCATTACATAGTTGAATGTACTGACAACACAATCACACAAAAATTATCAATGGAAATCAAATTGAGCAACCCATGGAGGTCTGGATTTGGAGTTACACTCAAAATTAAAGTGGAAAACAACACTACAGGCTGATCCAACTTTGATGTAATGTCCTTAAAACAAGTAAAAATGAGGCTCAGTAGTGTGTGTGGCCTCCACGTGCCTGTATGACCTCCCTACAACATGCTCCTGATGAGGTCTCCTCCCACACTTGCCCCTGAGGGGTCCTGAGGGGTCTCCTCCCACACTTGGACTAAAGCATCCCCCAACTCCTGGACAGTCTGTGGTGCAACATGGTGTTGGTGGATGGAGCAAGACATGATGTCCCAGATGTGCTCAATTGGATTCAGGTCTGGGGAACGGGTGGGTCAGTCCATAGCATCAATGCCTTCATCTTGCAGGAACTGCTGACACACTCCAGCCACATGAGGTCTAGCACTGTCTTGCATTAGGATGAACCCAGGGCCAACCGCACCAGCATATGGTCTCACAAGGGCTCTGAGGATCTCATCCTGGTACCTAATGGCAGTCGGGCTACCTCTGGCAAGCACATGGAGGGCTGTGCGGCCTCCTAAAGAAATGCCACCCCACACCATTACTGACTCACTGCCAAACCAGTCATGCTGGAGGATGTTGCAGGCAGCAGAACATTCTCCACCGCATCTCCAGACCCTGTCACGTCTGTCACATGTGCTCAGTGTGAACCTGCTTTCATCTGTGAAGAGCACAGAGTGCCAGTGGTGAAGTTGCCAATCTTGGTGTTATCCTGTGGATGTTGGGCCCTCATACCATCCTCATGGAGTCTGTTTCTGACCATTTGAGCAGCCACATGCACATTTGTGGCCTGCTGGAGGTCATTTTGCACGGCTCTGGCAGTGCTCCTCCTATCCCTCCTTGCACAAAAGTGGAGGTAGCAGTCCTGCTGCTGGGTTGTTGCCCTCCTACGGCCTCCTCGTTTCCTGATGTAATGGCCTGTCTCCTGGTAGCGCCTCCATGCTCTGGATGCTACGCTGACAGACATAGCAAACCTTCTTGCCACAGCTCGCATTGATGTGCCATCCTGATGAGCTGCACTACCTGGGCCACTTGTGTGGGTTGTAGACTCCGTCTCATGCTACCACTAGAGTGATAGCACCGCCAGCATTCAAAAATGATCAAACCATCAGCCAGAAAGCATAGGAACTGAGACGGGGTCTGTGGTCACCACCTGCAGAACCACTCCTTTATTGGGGATGTCTTGCTAACTGCCTATGCTTTCCACCTGTTATCTATTCCATGTGCACAACAGCATGTGGAATTGATTGTCAATCAGTGTTGCTACCTAAGTGGACAGTTTGATTTCACAGAAGTGTGATTGACTGGAGTGTGATTGGAGTTACATTGTGTTGTTTAAGTGTTCCCTTTATTTTTTTGAGCAGCTTATTATGTTGCACTTGGAATTTTAATAAAAGCTTGGTATGATTTAATTGTCCTGATGAAAAGAACTACCAACAATGCTTGTTGACG
Organism: Ahaetulla prasina; assembly: GCF_028640845.1. Classification (NCBI taxonomy): domain Eukaryota; kingdom Metazoa; phylum Chordata; class Lepidosauria; order Squamata; family Colubridae; genus Ahaetulla; species Ahaetulla prasina. The sequence continues at coordinate 79,173,919 of NC_080542.1, read as the reverse complement.
TCCTATTTGGGAAAAGTTAAGTTTTAACTCTTAAAATCCAAGCTGTATCCATGCTTTATCAGATACATAGATCTCTTAGTAAATAAAAACCAAAAAATAGGATGTCTTTATATTAATAAAGCTGCAGGCTAGTTATATTGTTGTGCTTCGTGGAGTAGAATAGCCCACATATATACATAATGCATAGTCATATGGCTATTACATTGGGTAATATGAGCTGAACAGCTGGTTGTCAAAATGTTACAACTGAGAACAGGTGCTAGATCAACACAGTGCCTAGAATCTGGCAGCCTGATGCTGCTTCCATGCCTGGCCTTCCCTATTATATTAAGAAGTCATTTCTGACTTCACTGCAATGCCCCACCTCTTACATTTCTGCCCAGATTGCTGAAGGAAACATTGCCATTCATGCTATTTGCTAGGTGGCATTCGGGAGGGAAATGAGAAACTATTTCAAGGAAGCCAGGAACAATTTGTCAGTGGGAGCATTGCTGTTTTCAGGGAAGGCAAATGGATATGATCATTGACAGATTATTGGATATTTACAGGGAAGGTAAATGGATATGATCATTGACAGTTATTGATACCAAGCAAAGTTAATTTCTGAAAAGGTTGAAGAGAAAATGTAAGAAATGACTTCTTAATATAATAACCCCCCCCTCATTTGTGACCTTATTCGGGGGGGGCGCGGACCTGATGGGCATTTCGGAGACCTGGTTGGGCACAGAAGGGGGGGTTCCCCTGGTAGAGATGTGCCCACCGGGTTTCCGTGCATTTCATCAGCCCAGGGTAGGGGTGGGGGATTAGCGGTTATTATAAACGAAGGCCTAGAGCCGAAGGAGATCACTGTACCACAGATAGCTGGATGTGAGTCCCTCTTTGTGAAGTGGGGCCTGGGGATGTAGGTGGGTTTGCTGATCACGTACCTGGCTCCTTGCTGCGTGACAGAAACCCTGCCTGAGCTGTTGGATCCAATCGCCGGGATGGCAGTTGAGACCCCCAGACTTAGGGTCATGGGGGATTTCAACTTGCTGTCGGTTGGCGGGGCATCCGCTTTGGCTTGGGAGTTCATGGTTTCCATGGCGGCCCTGGATCTGACCCAGTTAGTAAATGGTCCCACTCACATCGGGGGAAACACTCTGGACTTGATTTTTGTCTCTGGACAGTGGTTGGATGGTCTGGAGTTAGGGGATCTAGTCATTAAAACCCTGCCATGGTCAGACCATTTGCTCCTTCAACTAGACTTTCGAACCACCGACCCCCATCGCAGGGAGCCAGAGCCGGTTCGCTAGTTCCGTCTCAGGCGCCTGATGGACCCAGAGAGGTTTCAAACGAAGCTTGGGCCACTACCTGAGGATTTAGCCCACGGCTCGGCTGGAGACCTAGTCGTCGCTTGGGAAAGGGCGGCGGCAGGGGCTCTAGACCACGTCGCCTTTGCAGCCTCTGACCCGGTGCCGTCTCGATTAGCTCCTTGGTATTCCGAGGAGCTGAGAGAGATGAAGCGCTGGAGAAGATGCCTAGAGAGTAATTGGAGGACCAGCCGTTCCAAGTCTGACCGGATATTAGTTAGGACTCAAATTCAGACCTATCTAGTGGCAATGAGGGTGGCAAAACAGGAGTATTTTTCCGCTCTCATTACGTCGGCAGATAACCGCCCAGCCGCCTTGTTTAGGGTGACCCGCTCTCTTCTTCATCAGAGAGCGGTGGAGGACCCCTTACATGGACGTGCTGAGGAGTTTGGGCAATATCTGCATGATAAAATCGCTCAGATTCGGGAAGGCTTGGATTCCGAGTGGGTAGGGTTGGGTGGGATGCTGGAGGCTGGTTTTGAGGTTACTACCTGGGATGAGTTCGATACTGTGGTTCCTGAGGACATGGACAGGATACTGGGGAGATTGAATGCGACCATGTTTACTGGACCCGTATCCCTCCCGGCTGGTGCTGGCCACCCGGGAGGTGACACGAGGCTGGCTCCAGGGAATTGCCAACGCTTCTTTGATGGAGGATGTCTTCCCTACCGCCCTGAAAGAGGCGGTGGTGAGGCCCCTCCTCAAGAAGCCCTCCCTGGATCCAGTAATTTTATCAAATTACCATCCTGTCTCCAACCTTCACTTTGTGGCGAAGGTTGTTTAGAGTGTGGTGGCACGACAGTTCCTCCAGTACCTGGATGAAACTGTCTATCTTGACCCATTCCAGTCCGGCTTCCGACCTGGGCACAGCACAGAGAGGGCCATGGTCGCGTTGGTAGATGATCTCTGGAGGGCCTGGGACAGAGGTTGTTCCTCTGTCCTGGTCCTTCTAGATCTTTCAGCGGCTTTTGATACCATCGACCATGGTATCTTGCTGCGGCAGCTCGGGAGGCTTGGAGTGGAGGGCACCATTTTTCAGTGGTTTTCGAGTCCTGAGTTGGGAGAAGTGCGGTATAGAAATATTATTATTATTATTATTATTATTATTATTATTATTATTATTATTATTATTATTATTATTATTATTATTATTACTATCTCTCGGACCGTTCGCAGACGGTGTTGGCAGGGGGGCAGAGGTCGGCTCTGAGGCACCTCCTGTGTGGGGTGCCACAGGGGTTGGTTCTCTCACCCCTTCTGCTCAACATCTATATGAAGCCGCTGGCCGAGATCATCCATGGTTTTGGGGTGGGGTGTCATCTGTACGCTGACGATACTCAGCTGTACATTTCCACCCCTAACCACCCCAATGAGGCCGTTGAAGTGATGTCCCGGTGTCTGGAGGCTGTACGGGTCTGGATGGGGAGAAACAGGTTCCAACTCAATCCTTCCAAGACCGAGTGGCTGTGGGTGCCGGCATCCTGGTACAGCCAGCTGACTCCATCGCTGACTGTTGGGGGTGAGTCGTTGGCCCCCACGGAGAGGGTTCGCAATCTGGGTGTCCTCCTGGATGCACAGCTGTCGTTTGAAGATCATTTGATGGCCGTCGCCAGGGGAGCTTTTTATCAGGTTCGCCTGATACACCAGTTGCGTCCCTTTCTAGACTGGGCTTCCCTCTGCACAGTCACTCATGCCCTCGTTACGTCCTGCCTAGACTACTGCAATGCTCTCTACATGGGGCTCCCCTTGAAGAGCACCCAGAAGCTCCAACTGGTCCAGAATGCGGCTGCGCGGGTGATAGGTGGAGCATCTCGTAGCTCCCATGTGACACCTCTCCTACACAGTCTGCACTGGCTTCCGGTGGTCTTTCGGGTGCAATTCAAGGTACTGGTTACCACCTTTAAAGCGCTCCACGGCAGAGGACCGGTGTATCTACAGGACCACCTATTACCACCGGTTGCCTCCCATTGACCCGTGCGCTCCCACAGGGAGGGCCTCTTCATGGTGCCGTCGGTTAAGCAGTGCCGGCTCGCGACCCCCAGGGGGAGGGCCTTCTCTGTGGGGGCTCCTGCCCTCTGGAATGAGCTGCCTCCGGGGCTTCGTCAACTCCCCGACCTCTGGACTTTCCGCTGCAAGCTGAAGACTCTTTTATTCCATCATGCAGGGCTAGTTTTAACATGATTTTAACATTATTTTAAATTTTAAATGGGGTTTTATTTCTTTTAAATTTTATGTCACATATTGAATTAGTTTTTTAAAATGGTTTTTAACTTTTGTTATATGTGTTTTTTATTGGCTGTAAACTGCCCTGAGTCTTTTGGGAAAAAGGGCGGTATAAAAATCTAATCTAAATCTTATGAGTAGCATTTGTTTAATCTTACAATTTCTGAGGAAATTGATCTTTTAATCATATAATTTGTTGTATATTACACTCATAAATTGCCCTCTTATCATCATTTCAAAATTTATTGAGTATTTAACCAGTAATCATTTGGCAGCTTTTCATAAGAAAAAGCAATTGCATTTTTAAACTAGCTATCTCCACACATCCTTATTTCTGTAAACACATTAGATGACAGGTTAGAACAGATGCAACAAAGACAGTATAGGAAATTTGAATGATAGAGGAAGTTGAGATATTCCATCTGGATGGAAGGAGAGTTGTAATATTACTGTTTAGAAACATAAAGGGATACTATTGAAAGATATCAGGAATTATTTATCATTGTCACAGAAATTATGAACAAAAACAATCCTACAATTTGCAATGATTTAGATTTCATTAAATATAAAGAAAATCTTGCTGATGTAAGATATTATATTAATATTCTACATATGGACATTGTGAGTTATCCATCTTTGAAAGTTCTCAGAAAGAATCTGGACAGCCATCTCTCAAGAATAACTTAATTTCATTTCCTTTACAGTAAATTGCAGAGAATTTAATGTTAAATGTTAAATGTATTTCTTTCATCTTTGTCATAAAGCAAAGAATAATCATTAAATGTCTATCACCACTGGCTATTGTACAAACTCATTATTACCTAACTTATTACCTAAGTGAAATAGAACTAATATAAAGATAAAATTAAAGTAGAAGGAGATCTAACTGAGCCCAGATCTTCTACTCTTTCTACATGTCATAGCAATAACATTAGACTATATACTTCTTCATAATGCTTCACAGCCCTCTCTAAGCAGTTTACAGAGTCACCATATTGCCCCCCCCCCAAAAAAAAACCTGGATCCTCATTTTACCAACTTTGGAAGGATGGAAGGGTGAGTAAACCTTGAGCCGGTAAGGATGAAACTCCTGGAGTGACCAGTGAGTTAGCCTAGAGTACTACATTCTAACCACTGTGCTGCCACTGCAAATATTTTCTGCAAATACATACACAAATATACTACCCTGTTTTCCCAAAATTAAGGTTTTATTTTCTTATTTTCTTTTAGGCTTTAAAATAAGCACTCAGCCTTATTTTCAGGGAAGTCTTTTTTTTTTTTTTTTGAGGTGCAGGAGGTGGTGAGTGCAGTCATTTCATGGCTACTCAAGCCCCTTAATCACGGCTCATGGATCAGCTGAGCCAGCGAGGGCCAGGAGTTCTGTCTCTCTGGGTGCCTGGATATGTTTCCGGTGCACTCCTCCTAGCCTCAGCCCTGCTTATGGTCCAGGTAACCTCACAGCCAAGGGCCACTCTCTTCTGCAGCTCACTTTGTGGCTCTGGAGCAGGCAGCAACCACAGTTTGTGCTCTGCCGGGCCTGGAGTTTGGGTGTTGCTCAGGCTGATGCTATGATGAGGCAGAAAGCCATGCGGCCCATCAGAACTGGCTCATCACCATCACTCCTTTCTCTACCCGGCTGTTGCTGCTTGAGAAAAGGACAATACCAGCGTTCCTGTCAAACAGACAACAAGTGGTCAAAATAGGCAGTGCCCTATCAAATCCTGTTCCTGTCAATAGCGGCGTTCCCCAAGGCAGTGTTCTTGGACCAACACTCTTCATATTATACATTAATGATCTCTGTGACCATATTAAAAGTAATTGTGTTCTTTTTGCTGATGATGTCAAACTATTTAACACCGCCAACAATACAGCTACCCTTCAAAAAGACCTTGACTTTGTGTCAGAATGGTCAAAAACTTGGCAACTCCAAATCTCAACCAGCAAATGCTCTATCTTACACATTGGAAAAAAGAATCCAAACACTAAATACAAACTCGATGGACATTACAGATGACCCCCACCCTGTCAAAGACCTTGGAGTTTTCATATCCAATGATCTAAGTGCCAAAGCCCACTGCAACTACATCGCAAAAAAGGCTTTAAGAGTTGTAAACCTAATCTTACGTAGCTTCTTCTCCAGAAACACTACACTACTTACCAGAGCTTATAAAACATTTGCTAGACCAATTCTTGAATACAGCTCACCTGTCTGGAACCCATACCACATTTCAGACATCAATTCAGCTTCAATCACAACAATACAAGAGCAAACAATAGATTTAAACTTAATGTTAACCGCTTCAATCTTGATTGCAGAAAATATGACTTCTGTAACAGAGTTGTTAATGCTTGGAACACACTACCTGACTCTGTGGTCTCTTCTCAAAATCCCCAAAGCTTTAACCAAAAACTGTCTACTATTGACCTCACCCCATTCCTAAGAGGTCCATAAGGGGTGTGCATAAGAGCACAAACGTGCCTACCATTCCTGTCCTATTGTTTTCTTTCATTATATCCAATTAATATAATTGCATGCTTATGCTTATATATATATGCTTATATATTATATAGTTACTTTCATGCTTATGCTTATATATACTGTTGTGACAAAATACATAAATAAATAAAATAAAAATAAACAATCAGCAGGCAAGTCTGAAAGATTGTGGGAAGTAAAGAAGAATAGAATACAATAGAAGCAAAGCGCAGCCTGGCCCTTTCAAGCAATCAAATGTCTGTGTGTATGTGAGAAAGAGAGAGGCTGGGGGGAGAGAAATAATGGAGGGGAGTAACAAGAATTGCAGGCAATCCTGTTTGAAAGGGTTTCTTCTCTGCCATTTCTTTTTCTCTCTCACAAACATACAGTACATACACACAGACATTTGATGAGACAACCTGGAGGGCAACCAGGTAAGGCGACTGAGGCTCCCCGCTCAGAAACAGCATGCAGCCTGTCACAGTAATGGCAATTACAGGCAATTCTGGAAGATTGTGGGAAGCACGTGCTTATGATAGAAGCAAAGCGCAGCCTGTCCCTTTCAAGTAATCAAATGTCTGTGTGTGTGAGAGAGAGAAAGAAAGAGAGGGAGAGGGAGTGGAAGAGGAAGAGGAAGAGGGAAGAAGCGAGAAAGAGAAATAATGAAGGGGCATAACAATTGCAGGCACACACACATTTGATGAGAAATGGCAGAGGGTAAATAATTTCAAAAGTGCTTGTAAAACATAATCATTTTGCATTTCCGGCAAGAGAAGCAATTGGCTATAAAGCTGCCATCCAAATTCTGCTGTAACAATGTTTCTCCATTCTTCATAATTTCAGTTCAAGTTCAAATATCTATGAGTCAATTTTTATTAGACTTTCTTGTTCATAATTTGAGTTATCCTTAAGAGATTTGATTGATCACCATAAATTAAATACTTCACCAGTGCATATAACATTTTTTTTACAGTCTTAATTTTTCTGTTGTTGTTTTCCAAATATATAGATAATAGAATTATGGCTTTGTGACTGTATTGGTTTGGAAAACCAGTTCTGTTTTTCTGTTGTATACTTTCAGTCAATGTATTTTATGAAGCAAGAAGTCTTAGCCTCAATGATTCTCATATCATCATCTCAAACATCTCAAACATCATCTCAAACATCATCTTAGCCTAAATGATTCTCATATCAGCATCTCAAACATATTTTGGAGTTTATTTAGATTATTTAGTTATTTATTTATTGGTTTTTTAAAATTCTATATTGTAGAACCTTGGAATGGATTCTGTGAGTTCATTTGACATATTATTTTCTATTGACCACTTGCATTGAGTCTTGTATTTAAAAGTATTTTATAAACCCCTTCTTCCTTCTTACAATAAGAAAAAACTATTATTTATTTACATTAAATACTGATGTCTTGATTCCTGGTTCCTTCTTCAACAGATAAAATTATATCTGTATTTTAAGACTTGTCCACATGACTGCTTGTCCCAACAAATACACCCACTCTGTGTTAACATAGATGCACAATTCTAAGCTAATTCTATCCCATCAAATATACAGTCCCTTCTGATATTAGCTGCTCAGCTTGTATGGTCTCTGACATCTATGCCACTAGTCAACTAATTATTGTGCCAACAAATTATTCTGAGATGCATTTAGTGGCAAGGATCTGCCCTATTTCCACTGACCATTTGATCCAGTGGGACACCACCTGACACTAGTGAGATAGTATGGAAGAATCCTAAAGGAATCAGGAAAGTCAAGCCCCTAGCCACAGGACTGCCTGAGGGAGTTCATCTCATCTTGTCAAAATTTTAACTTTTGAACTGGAAAAAGAACATTATTCTTTATAATGTCCTATCTAGCATAGGAAGAGCATGAATAAATGGTCATCCTCTTCTCCTTCCCTCTTCTTTCCTCTCCTCTCCTCTCTTCCCACTTCCCTTTTTTCAGAATGAGTTCAATTCACTCCAAGATACTGGGATCTGATGGTATGATTGCTAAGATAATTCTAATTTAACAGTAGAATTCCTGTATCATTCTTCCTCTTCTGCCATGGTATTTTCTTATGGTAGAAAGCATCCCAAAATAGATCAAGCAAACCTTTCACTTTTCAGTCATGAGGTACCATCTAGTTCTCTGAACTACCAAACTATTTATTAAACATGGAGTTTCACAAAAGATATCCGTGGCAGGAATGGATAGAACTTTCTTTATAAGTGTTGGCTTATAAACAAGCTGCACTCCTTCCTGGAGTAGAAGAACATGGAATGAGTAGTACATATTATAATATCGAAGTTAGATCTTAACTAAACAATTTCTAGGGTAATTTGAAGAATGAACAAAAATTGTGGTTTGGACATATCGTATCTTGTTCAAGACACAAGGCACAATTTTCCAAATAAATACTGTATCCTACAGTAGGATACAGTATTCATATCCCCCTTTCTCTTGTTATATAATTTAGCCAGACTTTAAATCAAATGAGAATTAAGACAGCATGATACCTGACATCATGAAAATTGAGACTTTCTTCTCTTTGCATTTTTCAGCACAATATCAAAGGCATTAAACAGTGCTAAGGAAACTTGTCTTCAAGCCCATAGTAAAATTGACTGCAAATTATGTACTGTCAGTTTGTTGGACAGGTAAATTGTCTAGAAGTTATACCTGCATGGGGAGCTTGCACTGTTATTACCTTATGGACACATTAATTAGGTTGCTTAACCAGACTGTGACTAGATAAAATATCTAAATATGCAAAAAAGCAGCAAAAGGGCAAATAAAAACCTATATTGCTACTTTATTGTTATCTGGTTTTCTGCCAACCAAATTTGATGGCGTTCACTGGCCCAGACAATTTCTGAACATAATTTCATTTGCTAAAACTTCTTAGAAGTCTAAAACTCAACAGCTATCTTTCTTGTTAGAAGAACAGTTTAAAGAATTTCTTTTAAAAAATGGATTTATCTATAAGCTTATTGAAAAATTTCTAAAAGGAGAGGCTGTTTCAGTGAAAAGAGAGAATTAATTTGAACTGCAAAAGTTTCACATCAGCAATGTCAAGATTTTTCTGCCAATAGATCCAACATTCTTTTCCAGTCATCTCTTACACATAGACATAATTCTTTTACATATCTTTCCTTTGTCCATAGATATACAGGTAATCCTCAATTTAGGACCAAAATTGTTCCCAAAATTTATGTTGCTAAGCAAGACAATTGTTAAGTGAGTTTTGTCTCATTTTATTACCTTTCTTGTTGTTAAATGAATCCCTGCAGTTGTTAAATTAGTAACAAAGTTGTTAAGTGGCTTCTCTGTTGACTTTGCTTGTCAGAAGCCACAAAAGGTGATCATCTGACCCCATGACACTGCAGTTGTTATAAATATAAGTCAGTTACCAAGCGTCTGAATTTTGATCATGTGACCATGGGGATGCAGTAATGATTGTGTAAAAAATAGTCATAGGTCACTTTTTTCAGTGCCATTGTAACTTCAAATGTCACTAAACAAACTCGTAAGTCAGGGTCTACCTGCCTCATCCAGGTTTTATAGGCCATTTTTGTATGTATCATATTTAACTTGTGAGTGATATTCCAGGGATGCACTTCAATAAATCATTAAAAGGGCCTGCACAAAAGTACTATATTTTTCGCTGTATAAGATGAACTCCCCCCCCCAAAAAGGGGATGGAAATGTCTGTGCGTCTTATAGTGCGAATGTTGCTGAAGCCCTGCCTACTCGATGGCCCCTACCCTTCAGCCTCTGCCTCCCAGCAATTTGCTTCCTTGAAACAAACAGCAAACAGCCTGGTCAGTTTCAGCACAGCCTGATGGAGCATAAGTAGCTGATTGACAGTTGAATCTGCCTCCCAGAATATTGCCTATCAGCTGTTTCAGGCTGCGAGGATCACCATTGCCTATTGCTACCTCTGTGCCTTCCATTTTCGGCCTCTGCGTGCCCCATTTTTTATCTCCATTTTCAACCCGTTCCTGGTGGTGGGGATAGGCCAGGGGTCAGCAACCTGTGGCTCCGGAGCCACATGTGGCTCTTTGGGCCTCCAGCTGCAGCTCCCTGCCACCTTGTCACAGCAGTGGCATGGTCAGAGCCTTAGTCCAGGAGCAAAGCACCCCTGCACTTGCCTTTGCATGGCAACAGCATTCTGCCTTTGTCACAGTAAATTTGCTGTTTCTGCCAGCAAAGAGGGCTGGGAGAGAACGGGGGGGAGGATCTTGCAGGGTGGGGGCCATACCCCAAGCCTGACTTTCCTCCTCCCTTGTCGGCAGAGCTAAGAAAAAGAAGGGGGCAGTGTGGGGAAGCGCTCCCCTTCCCTGCCAAGCACCGAGCTCAACAGCCCGGGGGATGGGAGAGGAGATGGCCCAGCAGAAGTGCCCCCATTGGCGAGTTGGATGGTGGAGAGGCGTGGCCCAACTCGCAGTGGGAGACAAATCTACACCTGATTTGCAGCAATGGATTGTATGTATATGTATACACTTACATACATATGTACAAACATATATACATACCTTTATTACAAACAAGGAATCAAGAATACGCAGGATTACAACTGGATGTCAAGCAACACATGTTGACCTGGGGCAGGGCACGGAAGCAACACAGCCAGAATGAAGGCTTAACTCCCCTTTATTGTTTCAAATTTTCCCCAAAAGTCCCATTATTCACTGCAGTTCCAGGAGCAAAGCTCTAAACATGCACCTCCAATAGTTCCTGGCTGCTATTAGTCCAGAGGAGCTGCACAATTCTTAAAGCGGCCACAGTTCAGGGAATTTGGTTGTAGAGTGTCCTTGTCACAGGAAGAGTTCCCTGGGATTGCAGCACCACCCAGAGTATAACTGTGTCACTTTGACCTCGCATGTAACCAGGGCAGGCCAGCACAGCAAACAAGATGAACAAGACAAGCACAGCAAAGTATCCAGACACCAGTAACAGCATGTGAGACTGGAAAAAGCAACCTCTTGTTCCTGACAAACATTCCTCTCAACAGCATCTTTTTAAATCTCATTCCCCAGGTAAGCCTTGTGAAGAGGGGTGGGGCACCCTCCTCCCAAGTTGTCGGGTTGCCCTGTGCTGATCCTGCCTCCTCTCCATTGTCCATGCTCTGGGATCGAGGGTGGGGGAGGTAATTTCTCATCACCAGAGCTTCAGAGCTCCTCTGCACCACTGTCTGCCCTGTCCTCTCCACTCCCCTGGTCCAACTGTGCCCCCTCTCCCTTGCTGGTGACCCTTCCCAGGCCCAAGGGATCTGGGACTGCCTCATCCTGCTTCTCCGGTCATTCCTCCAGCACCCTAGCTCTCCTCCTCCTCGGACTCAGGCTCCAATGGACTATGACCACATGAAATTGGAACATTATTGTCACCACAAACCAAAAATGCTGATATGAGGCATGGATAAACTACGTAAGCCAACCCTCAAGATTGCTTATCAAGACTCAGTGGAGAAGTATGATAAGATAGTATGGTAGAAGATGCCAATAGATCCCACATGATAATTCCTATTATTTTTATAACTCAAACCAATGAACCAGTCTACACTATAGTCACTATAATATTGGAAATGATTGGTTATATAATCAAGAAGCCAACAGTGCATACACTCACACCTAGATATAACTGTAAAAGATATAAACATAACTGTAAAAGGCAGACTAGAAATAAAAGTTAAAATAAGCACACAAAAAAAAAATAGCAAGAGAACATCTTTCTGTCTTGATGAATATAAATCACTGGGGCCTGATGAATTACATCCCAGAGTTTTAAAGGAGCTGGCAAATGTCATCTCAGAACCATTGTACCATATCTTTCAAAATTTCTGGAGCATCAGGAAACAGACCCAGAAAACTACAGACCAGTCAGCCTAATATCAATACCTGGTATTGGTATTGGTACTGGAAAAGATAATCAAAAAACAGATTTGCAAACATTTAGAAATGAGTAAAGTAATAACTAGAATTCAGCACGGGTTTATTAAAAAGAGATCATGCCAAACCAATCTTATTTCATTCTTTGACATAGTGACTAAATTAGTAGACCAGTGAAATGCTGTGGACATAGAATACTTAAGCAAGGCATTTCACAAGGTAGACACAATCTACTTCTTGGTAAGCTAGAAAAAAGTGGGATAGATAGTATCACCATCAGATGGATTTGTAACTGGCTGACAAACCATACTCAATGAGTAATCCTTAATGGTACTACAACTACATGGAGGGAAGTAAGTAGTGGGGTACAAGGTTCCATCTTAGGTCCAGTACTCTTCAATATCTTCATAAACGACTCAGATGAGGGAACAGAAGGGGAACTTATCAAATTTGCAGAGGATAATAAACTGGCAGAAATAACCAACATCCTAGACAATCAGGTCCAGATGGATCTTGACAGACTTGAACTTGTAGATAAAAGTAAAGTCTTACACTTAGACAAGAAAAACCAAAAGTATATATGCATACTCGGTGAAACCAGGCTTAATAACAGTAACTGTGTGAGGATCGTGAAGTCTTAGTGGACAACCAATTAAACATGAGCCAACCATGTGCAGTGGCATCAAAAAAAGCGCCAATGCAATCGTCAATTGCTTTAACAGAGGGATAGTATCAAGATCAAGGGAGATACTAATACCAGTCTATAAAGCCTTAGGAAGATCACACCTAGAATACTACATCCAATCTTGGTCACCACACCTTAAAAAAGGTGTTGAGTCCAGGGTTGGGCTGCTGCCGGTTGTAACAACTGGTTCACCTGAAACTGAAAATGTGAGATAAGAAAACTTGTAGAGAAAGGGGCAGTGGAATCTTTGATTATGTGACACAAGACCCTTAAAGGTAATTAAAGTAATAAACAGTAATAAAACTATTTAAGAAAGGAATTTTTCAGCTACTGTCTGTGAAGTGGGTGGAAGATAAAATGATAAATGAATAAATAAATAATTTTTTCCAGTAAAACAAGGATTTTTATATAGGGATACCATTTAGGTAAAAGTGCTGTAACAGGTATAGACTATTTATCTCATAGTTTGTGTTTAAGAATAAGATAGAATAAAATCATTTTTTAAAACACATTTAACTGGATTTTATGCACAAACTGCTTTTATACTCAACAATTACAAAGTGCCCTCAGTTTGAATCTATTTGGCAGTGTTCCAGAAAACCCCTCCTGCAGAAAAGACTCCAAAGCCAACATCTTTCAAAGTTCTTTTTCTAGCATAGGTAAACTGGCACAGTTGAATGAAAACCCAAACTGGGGATTCTGGTTCCTTCCTCAATAATACAAACCCCAAAATCTCCATCCTCATGACTCCTCTGCCGGTCACATGCTCCAATCCTCAACAGTCCCATGTTGAAGCATCACTCCAGCCACTTCTCCAGATGCGAACCTAGCCTGACCTTGAGCAGCAGGAAGAATGTTGTTTTGTCTAATCATCCCTTGTACTACCACTCTCCTCCCCTCCTTTCCCACAGAGGAGAAAGTGGCAGCTGACAATATTTGGATTAGGCTGCAATCCATTTCCTACCAAAAAATGCTTATGCTTTTTGTCCCCAAAGGAAAAAAACACTTTCTACCACAGAAAAAAAATATTGTCAGGAAGATGTTATAAGCATTTAATATTGAGCTAAAACCCATGTCAGATAGTTAAACTGTTTCAAAATGGTTGAAATTGTTGGTTTCACTTAAGGACCTGATGTCACATTCCCAGCCCAAGGAATACAATAAGAATTAAGAACTTTCTGGTGTGCTGCTTTGCCTAATGTTACACATCTAACTATAATATCAAATTTGAATGATTTTATATTGGCTACTTTACAGGACTGGTAAGGCCCATCCAACCTGTTTCACAGCTATACTTTACTGTTGGAAGTTTTCCAATTCATCATCCAGGATATAGTCCAGGCAACATATTCCTAGTTATAGAGAATGAAATATATGTGTGTGTGCACACATACACAGAGAGAAAGAAAGAAAAAGGAAGGAAGGAAGGGAGGGAGGGAGGGAGGGAGGGAGGGAGGGAGGGAGGAAAGAGTCAGAGTCAGAGAGACAGAGACAGGTTATAATATACCTAATTTAAACATGCAGGAAAGTTAGACCACTCCTTAGCAAATTTTGTAAACATTGATGCAAAAGAATTTTAATCAGTTAATCTCATTTAATTTAACCATTTTCTCATTACCTAAATGGATAACCAATCTGATGTTCAATCTGAAACCATTTCCTCAATGCACTATACAATTGCAAAGCTAGTAGCTCGGGAAATGGAAGCAAATCTATAGTTTTTTACATAATGCCTGCTATAAACTTCTAACTCCATTGAATTGCATTAAGTCAGAACTCCTAATTATTGTGCCATCTGGGAGCTTTGCGAATGACAAGCCTGTTAAAGACATGCTAAAAGGCTTATATTTAGCAAACCCTGTCTTCAGTGTATGTAATTGGTGGTTCCCACCTTTTATTTTCTTCACTCCAAGAGCTGTCAGACTCTTCTCCTAAATTACAAGTCTTCTATCTTTTAAGAGAACTCCAAGGCACTTTTCATCTTCCTTTGGACATTGGTTGTTCTTCATTGAAGAAATTTTTTTTTCATCTCATTGAAGGCTTTTATTACTATTTATTGAAAAGTTTTGCTTCCTCTTGTACTTCTTTTTTCAGCGGTGGGTAGAATGGAATCCTCCGTTTCATGCATATTATACATTCCCACTGTTTTCACTTCTTGGCCAGAAATGTGACGCTCATGATAACTGCCATTATTCAAAGCAATCCCAGTGATTGAAAGTAAAATTGAAATCTGAGTATGCCATTCAATCCTTGTATGTTTATGGAAAAAACCTAAAGAACCTAAAATGATCCAGCTACTCATTCCAGACTTGATCGAATAGTTGTAGGTAGTAGTTGAGTAGTGCTTAGAGATGACCTAAAAAAATGACTGTACATTAGCTCTGGTTTTTTCATCTTTTAGATAGCTTGGAGAGGGGGCAGATGAGGGACATAGAGAAATGTCATAGTAAAAGATCTCAGTGAATTTAAGTATGATAAAATGGGGCTGAGATTTTTTTTCTTTTTCCTTTTATTTTAAAATAGAAAATAATGGTGATTGCTGGCAAATACAGCACATATAATTTCTGCAGTCAAGCTAAATTGGATAAGGAAGTTTGTGCACTGTGGGCTGCATATTCCTGATGTAGCAGAAAAGTTTATGTATACATTTCTCCCATTTTTTTGCCCCCCCCCATTAATTACATCCATTTTATGAAGTAAGTTTTAATAGGAATAATAAAAGAAACATGTAAATATAAGTGCACTTTGCCACTTATCAATATGAGTTTGATATAATGAGGAAAGTCATCTCGGAACATTACTGTATTAAGGGTACCATTTTGGTCTGCAGAATGCCAGATAATTACTAGATTTTTTTTAAATTTACATTTATATCCCGCCCTTCTCCGAAGACTCAGGGCGGCTTACAGTGTGTAAGGCAATAGTCTTATTCTATTTGTATATTTACAAAGTCAACTTATTGCCCCCCCAACAATCTGGGTCCTCATTTTACCTACCTTATAAAGGATGGAAGGCTGAGTCAACCTTGGGCCTGGTGGGACTCAAGCCTGCAGTAATTGCAGGCTGCTGTGTTTTAATAACAGGCTATCTTACAGCCTGAGCCACCACGGCAGTGAAGTGTGTGCTTTCCTTTCTTTTCTATATCTCCTGCTTAGGAAATGTGAAATATGTAGCTACCCAAATGTTATGAATTAGAATGTCCCTCAATTCCAGGGATTATAGGACTGTAATCCAATATTTGGGAAATTTTATCTCAGTTTTCCAAATATGGCCATAACATAATTATGTTTACATAATTATAACATAATTAACTGTTTCCTAATTGGAAGCAGAAGGGATTTCCCCCAGTGGAGACAGGTTATAAAGCAGTAACAATATGCTCCTTCCTCAGAAATACTGAAATGCATATAAAATTAATGGTTTAATTATTAATAGATATAACATTTTGTTCTTCATGTTCTCTGCATTATTTAGATGTGGAATCTCTGCCTTGTTCATTTGTAGCCTATATTAAAAGATATGCATTGATGGTAATTGTAAACTTGTCATATTCTGGACATCTGTGGTTTTTTTATTCATTGCAAATGTGATTTTTCTTTTCTTAAGAAAGCAAGCAAGCAAGGAAAAATCATTCATATTTATATTGTTCAGCTGCTTTTAATGCAAACAGAGCAGAATATACATTGACACTACAAAAGACAACTACAAAGAACTAGAAAAAAACAAAGCTACCAAAAGAAAGAGGAGGATTTCATACCTTTAGAGAAATTGCTTATGAAGAGGAACATCTTGAAAAGGGAAAAAAAGTTACCATGTTGCAAAAAGCAAACAATTATGAGAATGTGGCAGAAAAAGAAAGGCAGGAAATGCATTTTAAAAATTCAGTCTAATTTTCGGTCTTGAAACTGTTATTTTCATTTGAGGCTTTTCAAAATAGTGAGTATGCATGTAGCATGTGGTCTAAGATTTTTTTTTTATGTTGAGTTTATTCATTTGACGAAACTTCTGTTTTTGTGCACTTTTATCTATTTCTTGAATCAGCAGCAACAATCCTACACAGACAATCATGCCTGTGTAGGATTGCTTTGTTAAGGCTCCATAAAATGCATACTCTTGAAGTAGCACACTGAACAATAGTGGAGATACAGTATGTGGTATTCCAAAAATTGCCTACCATGGTGGTTGGTGCTGCTGAGAGTTGTGATTCAATAATATTTGGAAAGTTGCAGGTTTTTTTTTAGTGCCAGCATAATTCAGAGACATTCTTAAGTCTTGGAAGTATAGAACCCATGCAATCATTAAGCTTATCTGGCAAAGCTTTGGGAAGACAAAAAGCACCACAACTTGGGTAGAATAGATGCTCTAAACCAGGGGTCACCAACCTTTCAGACCTCAGGGACCACTAAATTCATACTTTTAAATCCCGCTAATATGATCTACCTAATGATCTACCTAATGACAGTCTGGGTGGGCGTGACCAACTCAATGTCACTCACATGGAGGGGCACCTTGCCAGCCTCTACTCATCCCTCCCGTCCCCACCACTCCTTGCCTGCCTGCCCGTGCTCCTTAAGGCCCCAATAAGAAGCAATTGTTAAAGATGCAATAAAGTTATTACAGAATCAATTTAATATGATAATGGCTGATCAGGTGGCAACAAATATACAATATGCCAAACATAATACTTTTTGTAATGCAAATAGACCTGGTAGGTGGTTAGCTAACACCTTAAGGAAAAGACAAAAACAACGTACTATAGAAAAAATAGAATATAAAGGCAAAGAGAGATATCAACAGGATAAAATTTAAAAAGCTTTTTTAGAATATTATACAAATTTATATCTTAAAGATAATATATTGAACAGGGATATTGATAATTATTTGAAGGAATATAAGGTTAAAAATTTAACTTTAGAACAAACGGATGAATTGAATCGGCCTATAACCTTTGAAGAAATTATTTTGGTAATTAAACAATTAAAAATGGGGAAAACTCCTGGTACGGATGGGCTCACAGTTAGTTATTATAGGAATTTACAAGATGAGATGTTAGGTCCACTTAAGGAATTATTTAATCAGATACAATTAGGAGGGGGAATTCCCCCCTCATGGAGAACCTCTTTTATTTCATTGATACCAAAAGAGGAACAGGATTGTTCTAAACCTGGGAATTACAGGCCAATTTCACTTTTAAATAATGATTATAAGATTTTTGTTAAAATAATAGCTAATAGATTAATGTTGATTTTGCAGCGAAGAATTCATAATGATCAGTCTGGATTTATAAAAGGGAGACAGATGAGGAATAATGTTAGGCAGATTGTTAATTTACTGGAGTATTTAGAAAAGAAAATTTTTATTCCAGCAGCATTTATCTTTCTCGATGCAGAGAAAGCTTTTGATCGACTGCATTGGGATTTTTTATTTAAATTAATAGAAAAGATGCAATTTGGAGATGGTTTTACAAGAATAACGGCAATTTATGGAGAGCAAACAGCACAGATTATAATCAATGGTAGCTTAACAGAATCTTTTAAGATTGCGAAAGGAACAAAACAGGGATGTCCTTTATCACCATTATTGTTTATTTTAACTCTAGAACCATTATTGGATAAAATACGAGAAGTAAAGGAGATAGAGGGAATTAAGTTAGGCAACATGAATATAAGCTAAGAGCTTTTGCAGATGACCTGGTGATTACTTTAACAAACCCTATAAATTATAGTAAATCTTTGTTGGAAATAATTGATCGATATGGGAAGGTTTCAGGGTTTAAGGTAAATCAGAAAAAGACAAAAGTGATAATAAAAAATATGGCCAGACAACAGAAAGAAAAACTAGAGGAAATAACAGGATTTGAAATTGTAAAGAAGGTTAAATACTTAGGGGTTTATATTACATTGTCAAATGTGAAATTGTATAAGAATAATTATGAGTTTTATGGCAAAAAGTTCAGAAGGAGTTGATTGTTTGGAAAAAATTGCAATTATCTTTGCTGGGGAGAATTGCTGCTATTAAAATGAATGTTTTACCTAGATTTTTATTCCTCTTTCAGATGATACCAATAATTAAGAAAGATAAGAATCTTGAGGAATGGCAGAAGGGAATTAACAAATTTATATGGGAAGGTAAAAAAGCTAGGGTTAAAATGAAAATAATTCAAGATTCTCAGGAAAGGGGAGATTTAAAAATGCCCAATTTTAAATTATACTATGAAGCAGCTGCTCTCTCTGCAATAAGTGATTGGTTTAATTTAACGGAGGAAAGAATTTTGAATATAGAAGGTTATGACTTGCTATATGGATGGCATGCATATTTAATTTATGACAAAAAAGTGGATAAGGCCTTTAAAAATCTTGTGCTAAGAACTGCTCTTCTGCGTGTTTGGAAAAAATACTCTTATAAACTAAATTATAAGGTTCCTATATGGGCAAGTCCTAGACATACAATAGAGAATATAAATATAGAACAGAATCAGGAAATGATTACATATAAAGATCTTTTGTATACTGAAAGAGGTAATTTGCAATTAAAATCTCTGCACGTATTAAAAGAGGAAGGGAAAAATTATACTTGGTTTCAATATGAGCAACTATGTGCTAGATAGAAGGAAGATCAGAAAATTGGTATAGAGCAGAACGAGGGAAATTTGGTAAAGCAAATTAGAAATCAGTCTCAGGAGCATATAAAGAGATTGTATAATGTGTTACTTGAAATAGATTCTGAAAGGGACTTGGTAATTTGCAATAAAATCTCTGCACGTATTAAAAGAGGAAGGGAAAAATTATACTTGGTTTCAATATGAGCAACTATGTGCTAGATGGAAGGAAGATCAGAAAATTGGTATAGAGCAGAGCGAGGGAATTTGGTAAAGCAAATTAGAAATCAGTCTCAGGAGCATATAAAGAGATTGTATAATGTGTTACTTGAAATAGATTCTGAAAGGGACTTGGTAATTTGCAATAAAATCTCTGCACGTATTAAAAGAGGAAGGGAAAAATTATACTTGGTTTCAATATGAGCAACTATGTGCTAGATGGAAGGAAGATCAGAAAATTGGTATAGAGCAGAACGAGGGAAATTTGGTAAAGCAAATTAGAAATCAGTCTCAGGAGCATATAAAGAGATTGTATAATGTGTTACTTGAAATAGATTCTGAAAGGGACTTGGTAAAGGACTGTATGATAAAGTGGGCACAAAATTTTCAGGAGCCAATATTATTGGAAACTTGGGAAAAAATTTGGTTTAGAAATGTTAAATTCACATGAGCACAGAATCTGAGGAAAATTTTATAAAATGTTTTATAGATGGCATTTAGATCCTAAAAAATTATCGTGTATGTATCCAGATATGCAAGCAAAATGTTGGAGATGTAATTGTGATGACGCTACATATTTTCACATTTGGTGGACTTGTAAGGATATAAAGGCCTTTTGGATAAAAATTTGGTGGATCTTACAAAATGTTTTGAAAAAGAAGATAAAGTTCCTGCCGCAATTTTTTTTGTTGGGAATTATTACGGATTGTACAGTAATTGAGACTAAATTGATTTTAAATCTAATAACAACAGCAAGATTACTAATAGGACAATACTGGAAGAAAAAAGAAGTACCTACAATAGAAGAATGGATATTGAAGGTTGCCAATTTGGCTGAGATGGCGAAGATAGCCTTTTTGAAAGACAATATGCAAGAAAGATACTTAAAGGAATGGAAAAAATGGATTGACTATATTCAACGTAGATATCAGACTAAGAGTTATCAGACTGTTTTTGAATGATTATGATGTATTATTTTTGATTGTTTTTGGGGGAAGTTAGGAATTGATGATTGTAGGGATATAATTAAGTTGGGATGAAATTTTTTTAGCATATGTTTGTTTTATTTTTAACTATACCTTGTGTTCGTTCCGGGAAGTCGGGGGGGGGAGGGGGGTTGTGAAGGGACGGGGAGAGGAGGGGGGGGGGAAAGGGGGAAAATTTTTTTGTAAAACTTTTTGAATTAAAAAAAAAGAAGCAATTGTTAGAGCTAAGCAGCCACCATGAGAAAGAGTTGGCAAAACAGCCGGCTCAGTTCAGATTGGATCTGATTGAGAAGGAGCTCAGCAGAAGCACCTCACTGAGGACTATGAGCACAGGCTTTCCAAGCAGAGGGAAGACCTGCAGGAATGCAAGATCAGGTACCGGTGCCTGGAAGCTCAGCGGGCTGAGATGATCAGCCAGTTCCAGGGCATGATGCAGTCCCACTGGAACAAGGCCCTCCAGCTCTTTACCAGCGTTGCTTCCCTCCAGCCTTCACCCAAAGCCCCACACCAGGAGGCTGAAGCAGACCCCAAGTCAGAATTTCTGTCCCACTCCAACCTACACAAAAAGACTCCGAAAGGGGAGACTCTCTGCAGCAGCACAAACATTCATCGCACATATCCGGCCCAGGGGTCATAGTTTGAGGACCTGATTTAGTGCAATATAAAAAAATGCAAATACTTTTTCTGCGGACCACCAAAATTTTCTCATGGACCACCAGTTGGTGACCGCTGCTCTAAACTACGAATATGCCTGTTCTTCATATGCAAAGTTTTTTAAAAAATGCTTTTGTCAAGGTTCCAGAAATACCTCTTCTGCGTAAAAGAGACTCGGAGGCATCTTTTCTTTTTCTCAAAGTCCTTTACTAGCATGAGGAGACTGGCACACGATGAGTGCAATTCCCAAAACTGAAGTTCCGGATTCGTTTTCCCAGTTATACAAACCCCAATAGTCCCACCCCCCTGACCCCTCTGACGATCACACGGTCCCACGTTCTTCCAGTTCATTCGAGTAACTTCTTGCCACTCTTCCTGCAGACGTGAACACCATCCGACCTTGACCGCTGGAAGAATGTTACCATACCCCTCAACCCCCCCTCCTCCCCTCAAGATAAAAATGTGGCAGCGTCTGGAAACCTAAAGTTTAATATGGTTTCCAGGCCTGACAGGCGTCCCCTCTTGGAAAAGAAACTATATCCTAGGAAAGAAAAACAAAGAATCGATAAAAAAAAAGTGCCAACGATGCATAATTCCCTTCTACCCCCCCTCCCCCCTCCAAGAGGTTTCTTAGGTTTGTCAGGGAAAGTGTCGTGAAATTGTTTAACTAAATCGTCCGCATTCACTTTCCAACTTTTGACCCAAGTAGATTCAGATAATGGGTATCCCTTCCAGTGGACTAAGTATTGTAATTGACCTCGGTAGAGTCTAGAGTCAAGAATCTTCTTGATTTCATAGTGGGTTTCACCTTGGATTATCAAGGGGGGTGGGGGAGCGGTAGGGTGAGGCCTTAGGCGGGATTGGCTAGCAGGTTTGAGTAAGCTGGTATGGAATACTGGGTGGATTCTTCCCAACATGCGAGGGAGTTGGAGTTGGACGGTAACGGGATTAATAATTTTTACAATGGGGAAAGGACCCAAAAATTTTGGACCGAATTTCCTGCTGGGTATTCTTAATCTTAGATACTTAGTAGACAAAAAGACTTGATCTCCAATGCGAAAAGGGGGTTGACGGGAACGGTGTTTGTCAGCTTGGGCTTTGTAATTCCGAGCTGTCACAGCTAAAGCCTTTTTTGTATTTTCCCAACCTTTTTTTAATGAGTTCATCCAGTCCGTTAGGGAGACTGAAGTGGGGGGGTTGTACGGGGAGTTCAGGCATTGGAACGAAGTCCATGCCGCTGGTCACTTGAAAAGGGGTTAACCCCGTGCTGGTGTGTACCGCATTATTATATGCAACCTCCGCAAATGGTAACAAGTCGGACCAGTTTTCTTGTTGGTAATTCACATAACAACGTATGTATTGTTCCACCATGGCATTAAGTTTTTCAGCCGCTCCGTTAGTTTCCGGATGGAAACCAGAACTAAGTCCTTGAGACGACCCAATGGACCGTAGGAACTCTCTCCAGAACTTGGCTGTGAATTGAACACCCCTGTCGGATATTATCCTTTTAGGAACTCCATGCAGCCTGTAGATGTGTTTGAGGAAGAGCTTTGCTAATTTTTTAGCCGATGGCAATCCGTTGCACGCAGTGAAATGGGCCTGTTTAGAGAACAAGTCCACTACGGTCCATATCACTGTATTTCCTCCACTAGGTGGGAGTTCAACAATAAAATCCATGGCAATCTCTTCCCATGGCCGGGTGGGTTCGGCTACGGGTTGTAGGAGTCCAGGGGGTTTCCCTGGTCTGGACTTCATGGTGGCGCAGGTAGCACAGCTCCTGACGTAGTCTTCAACATCTGATTTCATTTTCGGCCACCAGAATTGTCTTCTGGCCAAGTGGAGAGTTTTTAAATAACCAAAGTGACCTCCTAGGCGAGAGTCGTGGCTTCTTTGTAGTATTGACAATCGCATAGTGACGGGTACATAAATTTTTGTGCCCTTCCAGGGTATCCCATCCCTTAAGGTGAGGTGTGGCGAGTTTTCCTTAAACCAAGCATCATCAGTGAGTGCTGATTTTAAGTCCATTAGCAGTTTGTTTGGTGGGATGTTGGTAGTGCGGTGTGGTCGCGTTCGAGTAAGTGCTTGGTTTGCTGGTTCGTTATCGGGGATCGTCGCATGTATTACCTCTTCGCGTTGGCTGTCGAATTGTGGTTTCCTAGATAGAGCGTCAGCCAGTAGATTTTGGTCGCCTGGGATGTATTTGAGGGTGAAATGGAAGCGCTTGAAAAACTGAGCCCATCGAACTTGTTTGGGAGAAAGTTTTCGGTTTTTTTTTAAGTATTCGAGGTTTTTGTGGTCAGTCCACACCTCGAATGGTTCTTTCGCCCCTTCAAGGAAGTGCCTCCAAGAGAGGAGTGCCCAACGTACCGCAAAGGCTTCCTTTTCCCAAACTGCCCATCTGCGTTCAGTGTCCGTCAATTTTTTAGACACGTAGGCGCAGGGCATAAGGTTGTTCTCGGTATCCCGTTGTAGTAAGACAGCGGCTATTGCTACATCACTTGCATCAGCTTGGACCACAAAAGGTTTTTTTGGATCCGGGTGTTGAAGAATCGGTTCCATCGAGAAGAGGCGTTTCAGGTGTTCAAAGGAACGTTGGCAGTCCATTGTCCAAGGTAGGGGTTGGTTAGGTTTGGGTTTGGTGGGTGATGGCCCAGTTTTTAGTAATTCCGTTAATGGTAGAGCTACTTCTGCGAAAGAAGGAATGAATTTGCGGTAAAAATTTGCGAATCCCAAGAAACTTTGAAGTTGCTTACATGTGCGTGGTGGTTGCCAATCCAATACTGCTTTCACTTTGCCTGGGTCCATTTCGATACCTTTGTTTGATATCCGGTAACCTAGGTAGTCGAGGGATTCCTTATGGAATTCGCATTTGGAAAGTTTGACATATAGCTTGGCGGCTAGGAGCTTTTTAAGAACTTGTCTGACCAATTTGATGTGTTGTTCCATATTGTCTGAGTAGATAAGAATATCATCTAAGTAGACAAGAACCCCATTGTAGAAATGGGGGTGCAGGGTTTCATTAATTAGTTGCATAAAGACAGCTGGGGCCCCTTGGAGACCAAAGGGCATGACACGGTATTGGAAACTACCCAAGGGGCAATTGAAAGCTGTCTTCCATTCATCACCTTCCTTGATACGGACACGGTAATAGGCTTCCCTTAAATCCAATCTGGTGAAAATTTTTCCTTTTGATAGGTGGTTCAACAGGTCGTGCATAAGTGGCAACGGGTAAGTGTTTTGTATGCAAATCGCATTGATATTTTTGAAGTCAATACATAATCTGAGCGAACCATCTTTTTTTTGTTTAAATAGCACAGGCGTAGCTACAGGTGATTTTGCTGGTTCAATGAACCCTCTGGCTAGGTTAGTGTCAATGTATTTTCTTAGTTCAGACATTTCTGCTGGCGTCATTGAGTACATTTTGGGTTTTGGTAATTTTGCCCCTGGGTGCAATTCAATTGCGCAATCAGTTTGCCGGTGGGGTGGTAAGAGGTTACATTCATCCTCGCTAAAAACATCTGATAAATCCATGTATTCTTTAGGAATGCGGGGTTCTTTAGGAGATGGCTTGGATATGGTGGTTGTTGGTTCCATCTGGTGGTCATTTTGGGTAAGGGTTTTTTTTGTTGTTGGGGGGGGTGGGATTTGGTCTAAGGGTCCGAAGGTCCATATAATTTTCCTGAATCCATCCTCCCATTTAATTGTGGCTTCCCATTTGTCCAACCACGCTAAACCCAGGATGATGGATTCTGACATTTTAGGAATTACTATGAATCTTATAAGTTCATGATGGGCACCAATTTCTAAGCGAAGTAGTTGTGTGACTCGGGTTGCTGGGACGCCACCAATTAAGGTTCCATCTACTTGGTGGAATTTAATTGGGTGTTTCAAGGGAAATGTTTTTATATGGAGTTGGGCGACTGTGGAGGTTGAAATCAGGCATCTGGTGCATCCTGTGTCCACAATAGCGTCTAAAAGTTTTTTGGTTCCTCCTCCTGGAATTATTAAGTTCACTTTAATGGCAAAAGGAGGGATAGGTGCACTCACCATTGGGTCGTTTTCTGGTTGGGTTGAGTCGTCGGTAGGCGACTTGGACGATGGAAGGTCAGTGAGGAGGTCTGTGGCTTGCCTCGCGAAGCGACTGGTATTAGGATTCTTTCGAGGGGGGTTGCGTGGTCGGGTAGCAGTTGGTGGTCGATACTGTGGGAGGGGTGTTGGGGCTAGGCAAACTGACGCCCGATGACCTAGTTTCCCACAACGGTAGCATTTGATCATTGTTGAAGGTTGAAAGGTGGAGGGTGTGGTTGGTCTGGAGGGGGAGGATATTGTAGGTAGTCTTTGTGGAGCTGTAGTTGGTGATTGGCTTTGGAGGGGGTTGAATTCTCTGTCCAGAGCAATGGACACGTTGTACCAGGCATTCAGTTGTTCTGGGATTCCTCTGGTGGAGCAGGCCTTCCTGATGTTTTGATCAATTGCGTCTTTGAAGTAATGAAGAAGAATGGCTTCTGGCCAATGTCTAAGATTGCCAGCAACTCTTCTGAAATCCCATACAAATTGTTTGAGCGGCTTGTTGCCCTGTTTCATTGTTTTTAAGGTGGTTTCACATTCTGCAATTAGGTCATCATCTTGAAAACGGTTGCGAAGCAGTGTCATAAATTCGTGAACATTATTCAGTTCTGGTGCTTGTGCATTGTATAGCTGTGCTATCCACTCTGAAGCTAGCCCCACATTCATTCCATCTGAGATGGTGTTAATTAGGCTTCTGTCTGATGGGTATAGATGTCTATATTGTTCAGCGTAAGCCTCAATTCTGCTGAGAAAGTAAGCCAGGTGGTGTGGATTCCCATCAAAGGTTGGTTTGAAAGGGGAGGTTGGGGGGCTTAGTTGGCTTGCTTGCGGTTGCAGAGGGATTTGCGGGGGTGGGGCTGCTGCTGTTGCAGCTGGCTGTTGGGCTGCAGAGGGGGGTGGCATTCTTCTTGGCTGCTGAGAAGAAAGTCTTTGAACCGCTGCAGCAGATGAAACAACCCTCGGCGTGAGGCCCACTGGAAAAGGAGGGGCTGAACTAGCTGGTTGCCATTGATACTGAATCCACCCTTGTCCCGGATAGAACGCCCACCCAGGCGGGATAGACGCTGCTGGAGGCAGCGTAGGCCTCTGCTGGCGGGAAAGATCAATTGGAGGGGGGAGTTGCGATCCCCCCCAGGCTTTTGGTGTTACTTGAAGTCCCTGCCGTTTGAAAGAGGGAGGGGGGGTTCTCTTGCGTTCATCGGAACGGCTTCGAGCTTCAGTAGTCTCTCTCTCTCTGGTGGGAGGGAAAGTGAATCTAGGCTGAGCTAAAGGCTCTCGAGGTATCACCTCCAGCCGCTCAAAAGTTTCAGGGAGGTCTAATAGAGACTGGGATTTCAGGGGGTTTTTCAGGTCCCAATCTAGGGACTCTACCGATTCTCCAGGTTTTATTGCCCTCCAGTGAGGTTGAGAAGAGGGAGGGGGCTCTCCATTCCCCCCCGGGGAAATGTTTTCTCCCGACTGGCAGCTCACCCATGAATCAGAGTCTTTGGGGCGTGCTCCAAGCGGACAAGGAGGCTGTTCTTTTTCGGGGCTTCGGGTCCTGTCGTCAGATGGGAAATAGGTGACTTCTATTAAATCGTTAGAATCCTGCTTCGTGGCTCCTTCCACGCTTTCAATTTGCTGCTCTTCCATCTTCACTGGGTCTTTGCACCGCTGTGGAGGTTGCGGAGACTGGGGCCCAGCACCCCTCTAACGGGCCCCCTCTGATAGGAGGAGAGGGTACCGTTAGCAAAAGAAAGTTTTTACGGTTTTGGGAATAATGTCAAGGTTCCAGAAATACCTCTTCTGCGTAAAAGAGACTCGGAGGCATCTTTTCTTTTTCTCAAAGTCCTTTACTAGCATGAGGAGACTGGCACACGATGAGTGCAATTCCCAAAACTGAAGTTCCGGATTCGTTTCCCCAGTTATACAAACCCCAATAGTCCCACCCCCCTGACCCCTCTGACGATCACACGGTCCCACGTTCTTCCAGTTCATTCGAGTAACTTCTTGCCACTCTTCCTGCAGACGTGAACACCATCCGACCTTGACCGCTGGAAGAATGTTACCATACCCCTCAACCCCCCCTCCTCCCCTCAAGATAAAAATGTGGCAGCGTCTGGAAACCTAAAGTTTAATATGGTTTCCAGGCCTGACAGCTTTTTTAAAAAACAAGTTTTTATTGATTTTTTAATTTCCCCCCTACACACATTTATGAACAGAGTATTGGCCATATCATATCTTATACAATTCAATATATTCAAATATATTTTACTTAGTTACAATTTCTGCCAGAATACTTTTCATAATTTTTATTCATATCCTAATGTTTCCTTGCTCATTTCACTAAGTCACTTCTTTTGCCCTTAAGTTCTAATTTCTCCATTTTTATTAGTATTCATTCTCTTTCATTTTTTTTAACTGTTTCAATTTTTTTCCTAATATATTCAAATATATTCGGAGTTGCCTTTCTTCCATTTCATCTTTTCTTCTCCTTCTCCTCCTCACTCCTCTTCCTACCTTTTTTCATCCTACCTACTTTCTTCTCTCCTCTCCTACTCCTTCTCTACTTCCCCTTCCTTTCTCCCCCTCCTCCCTACTTCCTCCCTATCTAACCTTCTCTCCTGCTCTTATTTCCCCTACCTTTCCTCCTCTCCTCTCGTCTTCCCTTTCTTCTTTCTCTCTCCCTCCTTCTCTCTTTCCATCTCTCTCCTTCTTATCTCTCTCCATTGCTGTATTTATTTTCATTTCAATATTTCTGGTGTCCAGGTAACCCCAATTTTCTCATTTATTGAGTATATTTTTCAAATCTCCCCTCATATATTTTAGTCATTAACATCGTCTTCATCGTATTCCATTTGTATCTTACAATCAATTAATGCAATCTTCCACCTCTTATTTTCTTAGAGTTTTTGTTCACAATTCAATAATTATTATTCTCTTCCAATAGTGTACATTATTTACGAACATTTCAATTTTATTTCCTTTTACATTTTAATTTCAATCATTTTCACATTATCTTTCATATTTCATCTGCTGGACTATTTTTTTTAAAACAATGTACTTTTTTACCTTCATTTCAATTTTATATCTTAACTTCAATTAATTTTCCATTCTTTTATATATTTAAAATTTATTTCCTTACCATCAACTATAATTCTCTCTCATACCATACATTCTCAGACACAAAAAGAAAAAGAAAACATATATCCCATTATATCTTCCACATTTCATTTACTTCTCCATTTTACATTAAACAATGTATTCCTTCTTTTTTTACTCCCTTCATTCACTTCATTTCAACCTTTTTTACTACCCTTTTACAATAATCTATATATTTCTTCTAATTTCCATCATTCCTAAAAAAGTCTACCACTATTTTAACTTTAACTATCACTTTTCTACTATTCATTTTTCTCCTCCTTTTAACCATTTTCTTTCAGTCTCTCCCCTCGTGGCTCCCATGTAACACCTCTCCTGCGCAGACTGCACTGGCTACCTGTGGTTTTCCGGGTGCGCTTCAAGGTTTTGGTAATGATCTTTAAAGCGCTCCATGGCATAGGGCCGGGCTATTTACGGGACCATCTGCTGCCACCGAATGCCTCCCACTGACCCGTGCGCTCTCACAGGGAGGGATTCCTCAGGGTGCCGTCGGCCAGGCAGTGCCGACTGGCGACGCCCAGGGGAAGGGCCTTTTCTGTGGGGGCTCCCACCCTCTGGAACGAGCTTCCCCCAGGACTTCGTCAACTTCCTGACCTTCGAACCTTCCGCCGCGAGCTTAAGACACATCTATTTATCTGCGCAGGACTGGACTAGATTTTTAAAATTTTAAATGTTTAAATTTTAAATTTGGTTTTAAATCGGGTTTTATTATTTATATCTCTATTTTAAATATTCGGCCTATGTAATAAGTTTTTTAAATTAATGTTTTACTTTGTGTATATATGTGTTTTTATATGGCTGTACACCGCCCTGAGTCCCTAGGGAGATAGGGCGGTATAAAAGTATGAATAATAAATAAATAAATAAATAAATAAATAAATAAATAAATAAATAAATAAATAAATAAATAAATATCCCATCTCTTAATATTTTTCTCCCTTTCTCCCATTCTTTTATCTTCTTCTCTCTCTTTCTTGTATCTTCTTTTCCACCTCCTTTCTCTAGCTTTTACACTTGTAATTTCCCCCCTCAATTTTTCTCCATTTCCTCCTATTCTCTTTGTTCTGTCACTGCTAATCCATGTAATCATCTATTTTTTTTTACTCTTAATTTTTCCCATCAATCTTTTCCTCTTTTCTTTTTCCCTTTCTTTTTTAAAGTATCCTTCCTGCTCTCCATTTCTATTATTTTACTATTAATCCCAATATGATCCAGTATTTTTATCCTCACTCATTTCTTTTTCAACATTATATTTTTGTTTCTCTTGTTTCCTCATAATTTCTTCATAATTTATTTTTTTATTTTTAAGCCACAGTTCTGCTTGTTTATTTCCCTTAAAGGATTCTCGCACCATTTGAAGCATCTCCCATAGTTCTTCATATTCATCCTACCCACTCTCAATAATTTCAATATAAGGAGAAAGGCTTTTTAAATTTATTTATTTTAACTTATGTATA
This sequence comes from Ahaetulla prasina, assembly GCF_028640845.1. Classification (NCBI taxonomy): domain Eukaryota; kingdom Metazoa; phylum Chordata; class Lepidosauria; order Squamata; family Colubridae; genus Ahaetulla; species Ahaetulla prasina. The sequence goes on along the minus strand of NC_080542.1, from coordinate 79,144,175 downwards.
GTCCAAATTCAAGTCCAAAATATTGTCCCCCCCCTTTTTTTTTCTATTTCGAAATGCAAGACAGTTCAGAGTGCAGCTGTAGGACACTCTGATCATTGCATGATTCACCTTGTACCTGCTTACAGGCAAAGACTTAAAACCACAAAACCAACAATTAAATCAGTGAAGACCTGGACGGAGAAGGGAAAATTAAAGCTGCAGGCATACTTTGACTGCACTGATTGGAATATTTTTGAAGATACTTCTGCAGACCTGGATGAACTCACAGATACTGTAACATCATATGTCAGCTTCTGTGAAGACCTATGTGTACCTACAAGGAACTTGCGAATATACAGTAACAACAAACCTTGGTTCACACCTAAACTTAAGCAGCTATGCCATTCCAAAGAGGAAGCCTACAGAAAAGGTGATAAAATGCTGTACAATCAGGCCAGAAATGCACTAACAAGGGAGATCAGAGCAGCAAAAAGAAGCTACTCTGAAAAGCTAAAAGAATCAGTTTTCAGCAAATGAACCAGCAAACATGTGGAAAACTCTTAAAAATATCACCGGCTATGGCAAACTTCCTTCTCAGGCTGAAGGTAATCAACAACTGGCAGATTATCTGAATGAGTTTTACTGCAGGTTTGAAAGGAAACTACAACCACTTATCTCCACATCCCCCATCTCAGACACACCAACAACAGCCAAGCCTCCTACAACTGACCCCATTTCATTGGGTTCACAACCCCTAGTGATCACAGAAAAGGAAGTGCAAGACCTATTTCACAGACAAAAGCCAGGAAAAGCTCCAGGGCCAGACAAGATAACTCCTTCATGCTTAAAAGTCTGTGCTGACCAATTGGCCCCCATCTTCACCCATATTTTCAATAAATCACTAGAGATGTGCTATGTTCCTTCTTGCTTCAAACGCTCTACCATCATCCCAGTGCCGAAGAAGCCCACCATCAAGGAACTGAATAACTGCAGACCAGTTGCTTTAACATCTGTAGTCATGAAAACCTTTGACAGGCTAGTGCTTTCCTACTTGAAAACCATCACGGATCCGCTGTTAGACCCCTTGCAATGTATACCAACAGATCAACAGATGATGCTGTTAATATGGCTCTGCACTACATCCTACAGCATCTTGAGTCTCCAAAGACCTATGCAAGGGTCCTTTTTGTAGACTTTAGTTCAGCATTCAATACCATCATTCCAGACATTCTTCTAACTAAGCTAAACCAGCTACAGGTACCGGAACAGACTTGTAAGTGGATCACAAGCTTCCTAACAAACAGGAAGCAGCAGGTGAAGCTAAGCAAGATCACATCAAATACCTGTACAATTAGCACAGGGGCCCCCAAGGCTGTGTGCTCTCCCCACTTCTCTTCTCTCTGTATACCAATGATTGCATCTTCAACGATCCATCTGTTAAGCTCCTGAAGTTCACAGATGACACAACAGTGGTTGGTCTCATTCGAGACAATGACGAATCTGCATATAGACGAGAGGTCGAACGACTAGCCTTGTGGTGCAACCAAAACAATCTGGAACTGAACACACTCAAAACTGTAGAAACAGTGATAGACTTTAGGAGAAACCCTTCCATACTTCCACCTCTCACAATACTAGACAACATAGTATCAACAGTAGAAACCTTTAAATTTCTAGGTTCTATCATATCGCAAGATCTAAAATGGACAGCTAACATCAAAAACATCATCAAAAAAGGACAACAAAAAATGTTCTTTCTGTACCAACTTAGTAACCTCAAACTGCCCAAGGAGCTGCTGATTCAGTTCTACAGAGGAATTATTGAGTCTGTCATTTGTACCTCTATAACTGTCTGGTTCGGTTCTGCAACCCAACAAGAAAGACACAGACTTTAGAGGATAATTAGAACTGCAGAAAAAATAATTGCTACCAACTTGCCTTCCATTGAGGACCTGTATACTGCATGAATCAAGAAGAGGGCCGTGAAAATATTTACAGATCCCTCACATCCAGGACATAAACTGTTTCAACTCCTACCATCAAAACGACGCTATAGAGCACTGCACAACAGAACAACTAGACACAAGAACAGTTTTTTCCCAAAGGCCATCACTCTGCTAAACAAATAATTCCTTCAACACTGTCAAACTATTTACTAAATCTGCACTACTATTAATCTTCTCATCATTCCCATCACCAATCTCTTTCCACTTATGACTGTATGACTGTAATTTTGTTGCTGGCAATCCTTATGATTTATATTGATATATTGACCATCAATTGTGTTGTAAATGTTGTACCTTGATGAACGTATCTTTTCTTTTATGTACACTGAGAGCATATGCACCAAGACAAATTCCTTGTGTGTCCAATCACACTTGGTCAATAAAAAATTCTATTCTATCTATTCTATTCTATTCTATTTTTTTCTAGGTTGTCTTAGTTCCAATCTTGATCTTTCCAGTCTTTTGAAGCTATGCCACAGCTGTTTAAACAATTTAGTTTCTCTTTCTCTGTAGTAAACAATGCAATGTTATTTTTTCTCACATGTTTCTAAACAATCCCAGAACAAAATCTCATTATCCACAAAACATTTTGTCTTCCTCTATTAAATTCTTATCCAAAAAGTCTTAATGTTCTTACAAGTCCACCAAATATGAAAATATGTAGCATCATCACAATTACATCTCCAACATTTTGCTTGCATATCTGGATCATACACGATAATTTCTTAGGATCTAAATGCCATCTATAAAACATTTTGTAAAAATTTTCCCTTAAGTTCTGTGCCTGCGTAAATTTAACATTTCTAACCCAAATTTTTTCCCAGGTTTCCAACAATATTGGTTCCTGAAAATTATTTCTAATTTGCTTTACCAAATTTTCTTCATTCTGAACTATACCAATTTTCTGATCTTCCTTCCATCTAGCATGTAGTTGCCCGTAGTGAAACCAAGTATAATTTTTCCCTTCTTCTTTTAATACGTGCAAGAATTTTAATTGCAAGCTACCTCTTTCAGTATATAAAAGATCTTTATATGTAATCATTTCCTGATTCTGTTCTAAATTTATATTCTCTATTGTATGTCTAGGACTTGCCCACATAGGAACCTTATAATTTAATTTATAAGAATATTTTTTCCAAACACGCAGAAGAGCAGTTCTTAACACATGATTTTTGAAGGCCTTATCCACATTTTTGTCATAAATTAAATATGCATGCCATCCATATAGCAATTCATAACCTTCTGTATTCAAAATTCTTTCCTCCATTAAGTTAAACCAATCACTTATTGCAGAGAGAGTAGCTGCTTCATAGTATAATTTAAAATTGGGCATTTTTAAACCTCCCTTTTCCCGAGAATCTTGAATTATTTTCATTTTAGCCCTAGATTTTTTATCTTCCCATATAAATTTATTAATTCCCGTCTGCCATTCCTCCAAATTCTTATCTTTCTTAATTATTGGTATCATCTGAAAGAGGAATAAAAATCTAGGTAAAACATTCATTTTAATAGCAGCTATTCTCCCCAACAACGATAATTGCAATTTTTTCCAAACAATCAACTCCTTCTGAACTTTTTGCCATAAAACCTCATAATTATTCTTATACAATTTCACATTTGACAATGTAATATAACCCCCTAAATATTTAACCTTCTTTACAATTTCAAATCCTGTTATTTCCTCTAATTTTTCTTTCTGTTGTCTTGCCATATTTTTTATTATCACTTTTGTCTTTTTCTGATTTACCTTAAACCCTGAAACCTTCCCATATCGATCAATTATTTCCAACAAAGATTTACTATAATTTATAGGGTTTGTTAAAGTAATCACCAGGTCATCTGCAAAAGCTCTCAGCTTATATTCATGTTGTCTAACTTTAATTCCCTCTATCTCCTTTACTTCTCGTATTTTATCCAATAATGGTTCTAGCGTTAAAATAAACAATAATGGTGATAAAGGACATCCCTATCTTGTTCCTTTCGCAATCTTAAAAGGTTCTGTTAAGCTACCATTAATTATAATCTGTGCTGTTTGCTCTCCATAAATTGCTAATTATTCTTATAAAACCATCTCCAAATTGCATCTTTTCTATTAATTTAAATAAAAAATCCCAATGCAATCTATCAAAAGCTTTCTCTGCATCGAGAAAAATAAATGCTGCTGGAATAAAATTTTTCTTTTCTAAATACTCCAATAAATTAACAATCTGCCTAACATTATTTCTCATCTGTCACCCTTTTATAAATCCAGATTGATCATTATGAATTCTCCGCTGCAAAATTAACATTAATCTGTTAGCTATTATTTTAACAAAAATCTTTTAATCATTATTTAAAAGTGAAATTGGCCTGTAATTCCCAGGTTTAGAACAATCCTGTTCCTCTTTTGGTATCAATGAAATAAAAGAAGTTCTCCATGAGAATTCCTCCTAATTGTATCTGATTAAATAATTCCTTAAGTGGACCTAACATCTCATCCTGTAAATTCCTATAATAACTAACTGTAAGCCCATCCGTACCAGGAGTTTTCCCCATTTTTAATTGTTTAATTACCAAAATAATTTCTTCAGAAGTTATAGACCGGTTCAGTTTATCCTTTTGTTCTAAAGTTAAGTTTTTAACCTTATATTCCTTCAAATAATTATCAATATCCCTGTTTCATATATTATCTTTAAGGTATAAATTTGTGTAATATTCTAAAAAAGTTTTTTTAATTTTGTCCTGTTGATATCTCTCTTTACCTTTATATTCTATTTTTTCTATAGTACGTTGTTTTTGTTTTTTCCTTAAGGTATATGCTAACCACCTACCATGTCTATTTGCATTACAAAAGGTATTATGTTTGGCATATTGTATATTTGTTGCCACCTGATCAGCTATTATCATATTAAATTGATTCTGTAATAACTTTATTGCATCTTTAAGTTTTTGATCATGCGGGTTATGTATTAATAATTGTTGTTTCTTATAAATTTCCTCTTCTAAATACCTACGCTGTCTTTGTTGCTTATTTCTCTGTCTATTATTAATATATATTAATACACCTCTCATAAAAGCTTTATTGGCATTCCAAACCATTTCTATCAATGTTTCCTTATTTAAATTATAATAAAAAAATTCCTTCATCTGCTTTTTACATTGATTTACATTATCCTGATATCTAAACAAATTTTCATTTAATCTCCATGTTCTTCTACCTTCTTTTCCATATTGCAATTCCATCCAAACAGAACTATGATCAGACAAACATCTTGGAAATGTCTTAGTTTTCTTCACCCTAGAAAGCAAATCATTAGAAATTAAGATAAAATCAATACGTGAGAAGGATTGATGCCTATCAGAAAAAAAAGTAGTCTCTTTCCTCCAAATTCCGCAGCCTCCATACATCTCTCCACTCAAAATCTTCTATCATCTCAAAAAAGGATTTAGACAGCTTTGCATGTGCAGGTATCTTCTTAGAAGAAATTCTCTTGTCCTTTCGTGTATCTATTACTCCATTCCAATCTCCTAATATAATACACGATTTATAATCCCATAGAATCAACTTGTCATACAACATTCTATAAAAATTTTCTTGTTGCTGATTAGGTACCAAACAAAAGGGTCTTTTTTGTTTCTATTGTAAGTTCAATGGCAATATATCTTCCGTGAATATCTGCCTCTATTAACTTGGCTGGTATATCTTTTCTGAAATATACGACTATGCCATGTTTTTTGTCCAAAGCTGAGGCAACAAAATGTTTACCTAACTTTGAGTTTATTAAGTACTTTTGATCTGATAATTTAATATGTGTTTCTTGTAAGCAAATCACATCATTTCTAAACTGTTTCAAATAATGAAATATTTTTCTTCTCTTCTGAGCTGAATTCAAACCATTGTTTGAATGGTTTTATGTTGGCCAGAGAGCAGAATGAGAAATGGAAGTTCTCAGACTCTTACAGCACAACTGTATTTCCATATTTCTATTTGGAATTCATACACGGGCAAGTACAATCATTCAATGGACATTAAGAATAATGTCAAAATGATTTCATGGAAAACTATGGTTGTGCCAATCATTATTAATATACATTCTTTCTAGCATGCTAAGAAGCAATTAGAATTTATTTATTTGATTCAATTAGGAATTGCCTGATTCCAGATGGCTGTGGGTGGCTCACAGTGTAAAACATCATAGAAACCCAATACATAAAAATGAAACAAGATAGTTTCTCTTTATATACCATTTCTGTGTTCATAGTTGGTTTGTCACTTGGTTTCAATATATAATTATCTGCCTTCAAGCAATTTCTTCCTCTATTCTATTGGCCATGGCTGGTGAGAATTATTGGAGCTGTAATCCTAATACATATGCAAGGCACAAGATTTTGCTGCTTCTCTCTACATCTTATTGCTGCTAGTTTTCCTGTTTATAATGATGTAAAAATATAATAGGGATGATGATCCCATACACCAGTGTCCAAATTCAATTAATTTTTCCTGTCCAAAACTGCCTAAAATTATCACAAAATTTTATTTGCCATTTTATTTTATTTGCCATTACTGGCCTGCTGAAGCTTTTGAGTGATCAGCTGAAGATCATCCTCCCGTATCTTCAGCCTTGCTCCTCCCGCCGCTTCTGTAGCAGAATCCTGAGCTTTACTTTGAGTTTGTTATTCCTTTTCTTTATGCTTGAAGGCTCCCCTTGTCACTCTTTGTTCTTGTGGTTGTTCCTCAGATGGTAAGATCACTGGGATCACCTCAGCTTCCACACCCATTTGAGTCTCTTGAATTATTTTTTCTATTATTTCCATTTCAAGTTTTAGCACGGTAGAGGCTCCAGTGACGTCACCCTCCTGCTGGGTGCTCAAACAGAGCACTCCGTGTTAGAAGATTGTAAAAGTCAGTGAAACAGAAAATAAATCACTGTTCACTGAGCTTAGCATAATCTCTGGGTGAAAGAGGTTATCAGAATTGTGGAAGAGTGGCAGGTCTGACAGGGGGTTTGCTCTCAAGAGCGAATTTTCCTGGATTTATGACCCCACCGAATTCCACTCCTTCCAACTTCAGCACGCCCCTGTTTTTATCAGGGAAAAGGAGAGGAATGTCGCTTCTGCTCCAGAGGACTTATTAAATTGATTGATATTCCAAGCAGACGGAATTTCTGGCGTTCAATCTTTGATGCAGAATCAGCATGGCAAGTACCGACTCCCTTTTTGAAATTTGAAACCTTTCTTTGTCTTTGATTAATTGACTTTTAAAATGGCGTCTAAAAGTGAAAGTAAAAAATTTTTAGTACGATGAAGCAGCGTTACTTGTGGATTGTTACAAACGGAGTTTTTTTATACTGAAAGGAGGGAAGGAGAGTTATTAACTTTGAATTCCTGATTCTTTTGAAGACAGAATGGCAGCTAAACCTTTAAAGCCTTCTGGAAGAAGGGGATCTGAACCAAGTCTTGAGGAAATATTGAAAGAACAATTAAAACTTTCTGAAGATAGGCAAAAAGAATGATGGAGAATTTTAATGCAAAAATAAGAGAAGATATTCTTATGGCAGTTCAAGGACTGAGTAAAAAAATTGAAGGATTGGAAGTGGAAATGCAACAGATCTCTCAGTCAAATAAGTATTTAGAAGACGAAATGAAAGGTGTTCAGAAAAAAGTGGATCAAAATGAAGATCAGGTTGTGATATTACAATATAAACTTATGGAAGGAGCTCTTAGAATTCGTGGTATGCGAGAAGAGCGTGGAGAAGACTTAAGAAAAATTATATCAGAAGCATTGGCTGAATTTATTGAAGCGGACCCCAAGAGGTAGCTTACCAAATTGATAAAATATATAGAGTTAATTCTTGGATTGCAAGACAGAGAAAGCTTCCTCGGGACATTGTGGTTTATTTTGTGAAAAGGACTATGAGAAATCAAATTCTGCAAGTTTCATATCAGACAACTTTAAAATTGGAGAACAGGAGTTGAAGGTGTTGAAGAGATTCCTTCAAAGATGTTAAGAGACAGGAAGGAATTTGCTTTTTACACAAGAACTTAAAAACATCAGATTCAATTCAGATGGGAGGTGCCAGTTGGACTGACACTATTCTATCAAGGAAGGAGATATAGAATTGACACTGTTTAAAGGCAAAGGATTTTCTTTCTACAGTTTTGAAAGTCGAAATAGAAGTGATAGAAAACTTCAAGAGACTCAAGAAGGCGTGGTGACCCAAGAGCCTTTATTGCTGCCAGTATTAGAGGAACCACAAGAGCAAAGGGTGACAAGAGGAGCCCTTAAGCGTAAAGAAGAGCAACAGTCTCAAAGTAAAAGTCAGGATCCCATTATGGAAGCTGTGGGAGGAGCTAGACGGAAGATACCGGAGGAGGAGCTTCCGTTGTCTGCTTCAAAGCTTCAGGAGGCCAGTAATGGCAAATAGAATCTTGTCATGGAATGTTAATGGCTTGAATTCAGCTCAGAAAAGAAGGAAAATATTTCACTACTTGAAACAATTTAAAAATGATGTGATTTGTTTGCAAGAGACACATATAAAATTATCAGACCAAAAATATTTAATTAATTCAAAATTGGGTAACCATTTTGTTGCATCAGCTTTGGAAAAGAAGCATGGAATTGTTGTATATATCAGGAAGGATATACCAGCTAAGCTAATTGAGGCAGATATTCAAGGAAGATTTATTGCTATTGAACTGGTGATAGATGCAAAAAAGACTTTGTTGATAGGTATTTATGCACCTAATCAGCAACAAGAAAAGTTTTACAAAATGTTACATGAGAGGTTGACCCTCTGGGATTATAGTTCGTTTATTTTATTAGGAGACTGGAATGAGTAATTGATACAAGAAGGATAAGAGAACCTCCTCCAAGAAGATACCTATACATGCAAAATTACCAAAATCCTTTTTGAAATGATGGAAGACTTTGAGTTTAGAGATATATGGAGGTTACGGAATCCAGATGAGAGAGATTTTACTTTTTTTCTGATAGGCATCAATCTTTTCACGCATTGATTTTATTTTAATTTCTAATGACTTGCTTTCTAGGGTGAAGAAAAGCGAAGATATTTCCGAGGTGTTTAACTGACCATAGCCCAGTATGGATGGAATTATTACAAGGGAAAAAGGTGGTAGAACATGGAGGTTGAATGAAAATCTGTTTAGATATGAGGATAATGTAACTTATTGTAAGAAACAGTTAAAGAATTTTTGATTTTAATATGTACAAAGGGACACCTATAGGAACTGTGTGGAAGCGAGCAAAGCGTTTATTAGAGGATATTGATTTTATTTGGACAACAGGCAAAGGAATAATAAACAAAGGCAGCGTAGATATTTGGAAGAAGAAATTCAAGGAAGCAACAGTTATTAATTCAAAACCCACAAGATCATAAACTTAAAGAGGCTATAAAATATTACAGAGTCAATTTAATATGTTAATGGCAGACCAGGTGGCAACGAATATACAATATGCTAAACATAATACCTTTTGTAATGCAAATAAACCTGGGAGATGGTTGGCATATAATTTAAGGAAGAAACAGAAAGCACGTGTCATACAAAAATAGAATATAAAGGTAAAGAGATATACCAACAGGATAAAATTAAAAGGCATTCTCAGAATTTTATACTGCACTATGCAAAAGACAAAATATTGGATAGGGACATTTATGATTATTTGAAAGATTATAAGGTGAATATTCTAACATTAGAACAGAGGAGGAGCTGAACCGCCGATAGCTACTGGAGAAATAGTGGAGGCAATTAAACAATTAAAATGGGAAAACCCTGGTACAGATGGTCTTACAGCAACTTATTATAAAAAACACAGGATGAAATATTAGGCCCACTTAAAGAATTATTTAATCAGATACAATTAGAGTGGGAATACCCCGTCATGGAAAACATCTTTTATTTCACTGATACAAAGAGGAGCAAGACTGCTCTAAACCTGGTAACTATAGGCCGATTTCACTTTTAAATAATGATTATAAGATTTTGTAAAAATAATAGCAAACAGATTAATGTTAGTTTTACAACAAAGAATTCATACTGATCAATCTGGTTTTATAAAAGGGAGGCAGATGAGGAATAATGTTAGACAGATTATTAATATATTGGAATATTTGGAAAAGAAGAATACTTCAGCGGCACTTATTTTTTGGATGCAGAGAAAGCCTTTGATCGATTGCATTGGGATTTTTTATTTAAATTAATAGAGAAAATGCAATTTGGAGACTGTTTTATTAGAATAATTAAAGCGATTTATGGAGAGCAAACAGCACAGATTATAGTAAATGGTAGTTTGACTGAAGTTATTAAGATTGCGAAGGAACAAGACAGGGATGTCCTTATCACCATTATTGTTTGTTTTGACTCTGGAACCATTATTAGATAAAATACGAGAATTAATGAAAATAGAGGAATTAAGATTAGACAATATGAGTACAAAGTTAGAGCTTTTGCAGATGATGTAGTGGTTACGTTAATCTAATCCTATAAATTCAAGTAGATTTTGCTGGAAGTAATTGATAAATATGGAAAGGTATCAGGATTTAAAATAAATCAGAATAAAACAAAAGTGATAATTAAAAATATGTCTATACAACAGAAACAAAAACTAGAGGAAATGACAGGATTTGAGGTAGTAAAAAAGGTTAAATATTTAGGGGTCTATATTAGCTCATCGAACAAGAAACTTTATAAGAATAATTATGACTTGCTATGGCAAAAAGTTCAGAATGATATGAGTGGCTGGAAGAAATTGCAGTTATCCCTATTGGGAAGATTGCTATTAAAATGAATGTGTTACCTAGATTTTTGTTTCTGTTCCAGATGATACCTATAATTAAAAGGATAAAAATTTGGAAGACTGGCAGAGTGGGATTAATAAATTTATATGGCAGGGTAAAAAGGCGAGGTTAAAATGAAAATAATACAGGATTCACGGAAAGAGGTGGTTTAAGAATGCCTAACTTTAAACTATATTATGAAGCAGTAACCCTTTCAGTAATAAGTGACTGGTTTAACAACAGAGGAAAGAATTTTGAATATAGAAGGTTATGACTTGTTATATGGATGGCATGCACTTATTTTTTGGATGCAGAGAAAGCCTTTGATCGATTGCATTGGGATTTTTATTTAAATTAATAGAAAATGCAATTTGGAGACTGTTTTATTAGAATAATTAAAGCGATTTATGGAGAGCAAACAGCACAGATTATAGTAAATGGTAGTTTGACAGAAGTTATTAAGATTGCGAAAGGAACAAGACAGGGATGTCCTTATCACCATTATTGTTTGTTTTGACTCTGGAACCATTATTAGATAAAATACGAGAATTAATGAAAATAGAGGAATTAAGATTAGACAATATGAGTACAAAGTTAGAGCTTTTGCAGATGATGTAGTGGTTACGTTTGAATCCTATAAATTCAAGTAGATTTTGTTGGAAGTAATTGATAAATATGGAAAGGTATCAGGATTTAAAATAAATCAGAATAAAACAAAAGTGATAATTAAAAATATGTCTATACAACAGAAACAAAACTAGAGGAAATGACAGGATTTGAGGTAGTAAAAAGGTTAAATATTTAGGGTCTATATTAGCTCATCGAACAAGAAACTTTATAAGAATAATTATGACTTGCTATGGCAAAAGTTCAGAATGATATGAGTGGCTGGAAGAAATTGCAGTTATCCCTATTGGGAAGGATTGCTATTAAAATGAATGTGTTACCTAGATTTTGTTTCTGTTCCAGATGATACCTATAATTAAAAGGATAAAATTTGGAAGATTGGCAGAGTGGGATTAATAAATTTATATGGCAGGGTAAAAAGGCGAGGTTAAAATGAAAATAATACAGGATTCACGGAAAGAGGTGGTTTAAGAATGCCTAACTTTAAACTATATTATGAAGCAGTAACCCTTTCAGTAATAAGTGACTGGTTTAACTTAACAGAGGAAAGAATTTTGAATATAGAAGGTTATGACTTGTTATATGGATGGCATGCGTACTTATTTTATGGAAAAAAAGTGGATAGGGCTTTTAAGAATCATGTGTTGAGAAGTGCTCTTTGGAATAAATATTCCTATAAATTAGATTACAAGATTCCTATATGGGCGAGCCCTAGACATGCAATAGAGAATATAAATATAGAACAGAAACAGGAAATGATTACATATAAAGAACTTTTGTATGCTGAAGGAGGTAGATTGCAATTAAAATCATTACAGGTATTAAATGAAGAAGGGAGGAATTATACTTGGTTTCAATATGGGCAAATAAGTGCTAGATGGAAAGAAGATCAAAAAATTGGTATAATGCAAAGGGAGGAAAATTTAATAAAGCAAATTAGAAATCAGACCCAGGAGCATATAAAGAGATTGTATAATGTGTTGCTTGAAATAGATTCGGAAAAGGATTTGGTAAAGGATTGTATGATAAAATGGGCACAGAATATTCAGGAACCAATAATGTTGGAAACATGGGAGAAAATCTGGGTTAGAAATGTTAAGTTAAGTTAAGATAATCAATCCAATTCTTCCATTCGTTTAGATATTTTTCTTGAGTACTGTCTTTCAAGAAGGCTGAGATTTTAGCCATCTCAGCCAAATTAGAAACTTTCAATATCCATTCTTCTATTGTGGGTAATTCTTTTTTCTTCCAATATTGTCCAATCAACGGTCTTGCTGCTGTTATTAAGTTCAAAATCAATTTAGTCTCAATCACTGTACAGTCTGTTGTTATTCCCAAAAGGAAAAATTATGGTAGGAACTTTATCTTCTTCTTCAGAACATTTTGCATAATCCACCAAATTCTTATCCAGAAAGACTTAATTTTCTTACAAGTCCACCATACATGAAAATATGTAGCATCATCACAATTACATCTCCAACATTTCACTTGCATATCTGGATACATACATGATAATTTCTTAGGATCTAAATGCCATCTATAAAACATCTTATAAAAATTTTCCCTTAAATTCTGCGCTTGCGTAAATTTAACCCAAATTTTTTCCCTTGTTTCCAACATTATTGGTTCCTGAATATTCTGTGCCATTTTATCATACAATCCTTTATTAAATCTCTTTCAGAATCTATTTCTATCAACACAGTATACAATCTCTTTATATGCCCCGGGTTTGATTTCTAATTTGTTTAACCAAATTTTCTTCATTTTGAATAATACCAATTTTCTGATCTTCTTTCCATCTAGCCTTTAACTGTCCATATTGAAACCAAGTATAATTCCTCCCTTCTTCTTTTAATGTATCCAAAGATTTTAATTGTAGATTTCCCCTTTCATTGTATAAAAGATCTTTATAAGTAATCATTTCTTGTTCCTGTTCTATATTTATATTCTCTACTGCGTGCTGAGGACTTGCCCATATGGGAATTTTATAATTTAACTTATAATAATATTTTTTCCAGACACGCAAAAGAGAAATTCTCAACACATGATTCTTAAAAGCTTTATCTACTTTCTTATCATACAATAAATATGCATGCCAACCATATAATAAATCATAACCTTCTATATTCAAAATCCTTTCCTCCGTCAAATTAAACCAATCACTTATTACCGAAAGAACAACTGCTTCATAATACAGTTTTAAATTAGGCATTTTTAATCCTCCTCTTTCCCGTGTATCTTACATTATTTTCATTTTGACTCTCGCTTTTTTCCCTTCCCATATAAATTTATTAATTCCAATCTGCCATTCTTCCAAATTTTGGTCTTTCTTAATTATTGGTATCATCTGAAACAAGAACAAGAATTTAGGCAAAACATTCATTTTTATAGCTGCTATTCTCCCCAACAAAGATAATTGTAATTTTTTCCAAGTATTCATTTCCTTCTGAATTTTTTTCCATAACACATCATAATTATTCTTATACAATTTTACATTTGATGAAGTAAGAAAGACTCCTAAATATTTAACCTTTTTTAAAATTTCAAATCCTGTTATTTCCTCTAGTTTTTCTTTCTGGTTCTTATCATATGACACTTTCTTCTTTTCCTGCTTTTGCAGGAGCGCTCTGAAGATCGGAGCTTAGCAGGCTTATTTTTGGGACTGCTTAAAAAAAAAAGCCTTGTTGGAGATGTGATTGTGAGGATGCTACTTATTATCATATATGGTGGACTTGCAAAAAAGTTAAAGCCTTTTGGATTAAAATATGGTGGATTATGCAGAACATTTTGAAAAAGAAGGTAAGTTTGTTCCACAGTTCTTTTTATTAGGAATAATTCCAGATTGCACTGTTATAAATAATAATAATAATAATAATAATAATAATAATAATAATAATAATAATAATAATAATAATAATAATAATAATAATAATAATAATTTAATTTATAGACCGCCCTTCTCCTGAAGGACTCAGGGCGGTGAACAGCCAGTTAAAATACAAAGCAAACCCATACAATAATTAAAAAAACTACCCCTAAAAAACTTATTCAATTGGCAAGACTAAAATACAATTACACCCTATAAAATCACTAAAATTTAAAAACCCCAATAAAACCATTTAAAAGTTTTTAAAAGTTAAGCCAGTCCAGCAAGATGAAACAAATAGGTTTTAAGTTCGCGGCGAAAGGTATAGAGACAAAACTGATTTTGAATTTAATAACTGCTGCAAGACTATTGATTGCACAATATTGGAAGAAAGAAGATTTACCTACAATTGGAGAATGGATTAGTAAAGTATCAAATTTAGCAGAAATGGCAAAAATTTCTGCCTACTTGAAAGACTGTACACAAGAAAAATATATTTTGGAATGGAGAAAGTGGATTGATTATATTCAAAATAAGTATCAGATTAAAAAATATCAATTAGTTTTTGAGTGAAGTTAGGAATTGCTATGTATTAGAGTTTAAGAAAGAAGGGAATTGATAGTGTGATGGTGTGATGGTGTGAAATGGAATATGTTTTATGTTATATTTTAGATTATGTTTGTTAGTTACAATACCCTGTATTCTGTTCTGGGAAGTCTCGGGGGGGGAGGGGGGAAATGGCGGGGGGGAGGGGAAGATTATAAATTGATTGATTGCCATTGTACAGGAATAATGGTAGAATTAAACAAGTTGGAATGGTGTAAAGTTGGGACTACTCGGTAACCACTCCCGAAGGGAAAGGGTAAGAAAGAGGAAGAAAGAAGGAAGAAAGTAGGTAGGCAGGTAGGTAGGTAGGAAAGAAGGGAGGGAGAAGAAAGGATAGGAGGAGAAGTAGAAGGAGAAGATAGAGGGTTAGAAAGGATGGTAGTGAGAAGTGGGAAAGAGGTGGGGAAGTAAGAAAGCGAGGAGAAGGATGGTGGGGAACGTTGAAGAAGGATGAGAAGGGTAGAAAGGATTAAGGGAGGGAGTGGCGGTCGAGCAGCCCTGATGGAGTATAATTTGAGTATAGGATCGATTGTTGGATAAGTGATTGTATTGTACACTGGTCAAATTGTGGGAATTATTATGGAAAATAAAAAAAATTTGCTCTGAAAAAAAACAAAAACAAAGCCCCTGGGGAGATCTACCACTCCCCCGCTGCTCTATTCCCTCCCTTACTTCCAGGGAGGAAAATTGAAGCCTGCGAACAGTTGCTTTTCACTGTTTCACTGTTCAGTGCGGAGCGCCTTAATTAGGCACTCAGCGAAGAAGGTGGTGCCACCGGAAGCCATTTATTTCCCTTAAAGGATTCTTGCACCATTTGAAGCATTTCCCATAGTTCTTCATATTCATCCTCCCAACTCTCAATAATTTCAATATAAGGAGAAAGGCTTTTTAAATTTATTTATTTTAACTTATGTATAGTCCAAATTCAAGTCCAAAATATTGTCTCCCCACCTTTTTTTTCTATTTCCAAATGCAAGACAGTTCAGAGGGTTTTTTTCTAGGTTGTCCTAGTTCCAATCTTGATCTTTCCAGTCTTTTGAAGCTATGCCACAGCTGTTTAAACAAGTACTCCTTCGATGTTTCTCTTTCTCTTGGTAGCCTAAACAATCCAGTGTTATTTTTCCCCTCTCGAGCAATGTTTCTCTCCAAACTACAACTCCCAGCAACAAAATGTCACTCATTAATCCACAAAAACAATTCCTTTGTCTTCCTCTATTAAATCCTTTTGTTAGAAAAAGTTTTCTCAGTTTTCTTCTCCTTTTAATATTTATATTTTCTTCCAAAACCAATTTTAAATCCAGATGGAATGTGGATTTGTACAATCTGTATGCTGATGATACTCAGCTGTACTTTTCCACCCCAGACCACTCCAACGAAGCGGTCGAAGTGCTGTCCCGGTGCCTGGAAGCTGTACGGGTCTGGATGGGGAGAAACAGACTCAAGCTCAATCCCTCCATCCGCAGCTGACTGTTGGGGGCGAGTTAGTGGCCCCAAAGGAGGTGGTTCGCAACTTGGGCGTCCTCCTGGATGGACCTTTGATGAACATCTGGCGGCCGTCTCCAGGAGGGCCTTTTACCAAGTTTGCTTGGTCCGCCAGTTGAGTCCCTTCCTTGACCGGGATGCCTTATGCATGGTCACTCACGCTCTGGTTACATCCAGGTTGGATTACTGCAATGCTCTCTACATGGGGCTGTCCTTGAGGTGCACCCGGAGGCTACAGTTAGTCCAGAATGCGGCTGCACGAGTAGTAACGGGAGCCGCTCGTGGCTCCCACGTAACACCACTACTCCGTAGCTTGCACTGGCTTCCTGTGGTTTTTCGGGTGCGCTTCAAGATTTTGGTTACCACCTTCAAAGCGCTCCATGGCTTAGGACCCGGGTACTTACGAGACCGCCTGCTGTTACCGTATGCCTCCCACCGACCCGTACGCTCTCACAGAGAGGATCTCCTCAGGGTGCCATCCGCCAAACAGTGTCGGCTGGCGGCCCCCAGGAGTAGGGCCTTCTCTGTGGGGGCATCGACGCTCTGGAACGAACTTCCCCCTGGCTTACATCAAGTGCCTGATCTTCGGACCTTCCGTCGTGAGCTAAAAACACACTTATTCATTCAAGCGGGACTGGCATAATAGTGTTAAATTTTAATTCGGGGTTTTATTAATATTTTTAAAATTTTAAAACTAAATTTTTAATTATCAGCCTTTTTGTAATTTGCTATGTTTTAAATGTTTTTAATTGTATATATTTCGTGTTTTATCTCTGGCTGTACACCGCCCTGAGTCCTTCGGGAGAAGGGCGATATAAAAATTTAATAAATAATAATAATAATATTTTTTTTTTAGGGCTTTTGCCTTAAAGATCCTCTTTGCTGTTTGTTTCCTCTCACTTTAAGTTTCCATGTGTCAATTAGCCACTAACTTCAAGCCGGAAAATCTTTTGAGCTTTAAAAGTTTTTTTTTCTTCTTATCTGAAAACTGGCCAATCGGCGCCCAGTAACAACACTTTGTTCTGATCTCCACTCCTGCTCAATCTTCTTGTGTGGCTGTCCTGACTTTGGCAGCTCCTAGTGGCTGCCTTTCCTTCTCGTTGGGTCGAAGGCTGGGTGCCGGTGCTGCAGGGAATTTGCAACTTTCCCGTTTGCACTGGCCAGTTCTTCTTCACTGTCCCTCCAGGACAGCTATGGTCCATTGAGGACCCCCAAAACGACTGGAATTTTGATGGTCTTCCAGGAATTCCCACGGTTTGCATTGTCTCATGTTTTGGAACGGATATAGATACATATCTGTCACCACCTTTTCCAATCTCTGTAATCCTAGGAAACTATGTGTTTAAGTTATTAAGTTAAGTATTGGCACTGACTATGCCAGTTTACTTATTCGTTTTAGATATCTGTATTTTATAATGAAGATTTAAATGTTGGAACTTCCAGAATGTTGGAAATTTTTAATATAATTAAGACATTTATACCAATGTGGGGAAGGTAAATGGGGTTTCTGCCAGCCTTTCTAAATTTAACTTGTCTGAAATTCAAATAATTCCATTCTGTTTTTTCTTCACTATATTCTAATCAGACATTATGGAACGGCTTGACTCCAGAAATTGTGGTACTCCATCACTGGAGGTTTCCAAGAAGAGATTGGACAACCATTTGTTTGGAACGGTATAAGGTTTCTTGCTCAAAAGAAGGAGGGTTGGACTAGAAGACGTCCAGATTTCTTCCAATCTTCTTATACTATATTCTATGTGCTATATTCTCCTATGGAAACATTAGAGAAAGAGAAAACACTATACCACTCAGGATCACCTTGAACTGCAAGATGGGTGGCATATAAATTTAATAAATTTATTAAATTGAAAGAGGCGGTGGTGAGGCCCCTCCTCAAGAAGCCCTCCCTGGACCCGGCTGTTTTAGGTAATTATCGTCCGGTCTCCAACCTTCGCTTCGCGGCGAAGGTTGTAGAGAGTATGGTGGCATATCAGTTTCCCCTGCACCTGGATGAAACTGTCTATCTGGACCCGTTCCAGTCCGGTTTCCGGCCCGGTTACAGCACGGAGACGGCTTTGGTCGCGTTGGTGGATGATCTCTGGAGGCCAGGGATGAGGTTGTTCCTCTGTCCTGGTCCTATTAGACCTCTCAGCGGCTTTCGATACCATCGACCATGGTATCCTGCTGCCCGGTTCGAGGGATTGGGAGTGGGAGGCACCGTTTATCGGTGGTTCTCCTCCTATCTCTCCGACCGGTCGCAGACGGTGTTGACAGGGGGGCAGAGGTCGGCCCCGAGGCGCCTCACTTGTGGGGTGCCGCAGGGATCGATTCTCTCGCCTTCTGTTCAACATCTATATAAACCGCTGGGTGAGATCATCAGTGGCTTCGTGTGAGGTACCAGCTGTCGCTGATGACACCCAGCTGTACTTTTCCACACCGGGCCACCCCAATGAAGCTATCGAAGTGCTGTCCCGGTGTTTGGAAGCCGTACGGGTCTGGATGGCGAGAAACAGGCTCAAGCTCAATCCTTGCAAGACAGGGTGGCTGTGGATGCGGCATCCCGGTACAGTCAGCTGAGTCCTCGGCTGACTGTTGGGGCGAGTCATTGGCCCCGATGGAGAGGGTGCGCAATCTGGGCGTTCTCCTGGATGAGCGGCTGTCTTTTGAAGACCATTTGACGGCCGTCTCCGGAGAGCTTTCCACCAGGTTCGCCTGGTGCGCCAGTTGCGCCCCTTTCTAGACCGGGATGCCTTATGCATGGTCACTCACGCCCTCGTGACGCCCCGCCTGGATTACTGCAATGCTCTCTACATGGGGCTCCCCTTGAGGGGCATCCGGAGGCTTCAGTTAGTCCAGAATGCGGCTGCGGGTGATAGAGGAGCCCTCGTGGCTCCGTGTGACACCTCTCCTGCGCAGACTGCACTGGCTACCTGTGGCCTTCGGGTGCGCTTCAAGGTGTTGGTGACAATCTTTAAAGCGCTCCATGGCATAGGGCCGGGTTATTTACGGGACCGCCTACTGCTACCAAATACCTCTCACCGACCGTGCGCTCACAGAGGGACTCCTCAGGGTGCCGTCAGCTAGGCAGTGCCGTCTGGCGACACCAGGGAAGGGCCTTCTCTGTGGGGCCCCCACCCTCTGGAACGAACTCCCTCCAGGACTACGTCAACTTCCGGATCTCCGAACCTTTCGTCGCGAGCTTAAAACATACTTATTCATCTGCGCGGGACTGGATTAGGTTTTTAAAGTAATTGGTTTTAAGGGTTTTTTTATTATTTATACTGTTTTAATGATTTGGGCTTTAGAATAAGTTTTTTAATTGTCGTTTTAATCTGTATTTATAT
The DNA here is from genome assembly GCF_028640845.1 of Ahaetulla prasina. Taxonomy (NCBI): domain Eukaryota; kingdom Metazoa; phylum Chordata; class Lepidosauria; order Squamata; family Colubridae; genus Ahaetulla; species Ahaetulla prasina. The sequence goes on along the minus strand of NC_080542.1, from coordinate 79,124,491 downwards.
GTGTTTTAACTGCCTGTAAACCGCCCTGAGTCCGTAGGGAGATAGGGCGGTATATAAATATGATAAATAAATAAATAAATAAATAAATAAATAAATGTATAAAGGTTTGATCTCCTCAGTTAAAGGCACAATCTAAACCTAATACATACATACATACATACATACATCCTATAGTTTACCTTTATATGCACTGAGATGCAGCAAATTATTTGCAGCCTTAATACATATACTGTATTTTTCGGAGTATAAGATGAGGAAAACAAGAAAAAGAAATCTGCCTCTGCCTCCCAGCAATTTTGCCTCATTGCAGCAAACAGCAAATAGCTGTCTTTACTTTACTTTCATTTTCGTTTATAGCTTAATTAGCACAAGAAAAAAAAAATCTGCTCCCAGCAATTTACCTCCTTGCAGCAAGCAGCAGAGGCCAGCACAAAACAGCTGAGAGCATAACAGCTGAGAATCGGGAGGCCAATCCAATCAACTTCTGCTAATTAGGCTGTGCTGAAGCTGAAATGAGCTGTTTCTTCTTGGCGCTTGCTGCAAGAAGGTAAACTGCTAGGAGGCAGAGGCCAAAGGGTGGGGGCCAGTGGGTTGGTGAGGCTACATTCGGTGTATAAGACGGACCTAAATTTTCACTCCCTTTTAGGGGGAAAAAGGTGCATCTTTTACTCCAAAAATACGATATTTCCAGATCTTAGCAACCTTCTGTATGAGAAAAGGAGAACAAGGAGGAGAGCCAGTGAGCAAGTGGAGCCGAGCTTTGGAGCAGGGAGGAAAATCATCTGTGGGGCAGAAAAACGAGCCAACAGAAGACAAAGCAACAACCAGCAGAGAAGAAAAAGGCAAGCGAGAGAGAGGAGCAGGGAGGAGGAGGGGAATCAGCTGTAGAAAGGAGACAAGAGGCGAGCTCACTGTAGACCTTCAAAAAGCAGTGCAAACTGGAGCCACATGGCTGAGGAGCCAAGAGCAGAGGCAGCACAACCAAAAGGAGAGCCAGCAGCAAGAAACAGCACAACGAAACAGATCCTAAGAGCAATGCAGGAAGAAGCATGGAAAGCAATGGGAGAACATTGGCAGAACTGGAGGCTGGTGGTGGTGGTGGAGCATTTCAGTAAAGGGGATCAGCAAACTAATGACTGAGAATGGCAACAAAGCGAGAGAAAGGGCCGGAATAGCTCAGGCTGTAAGGAGCCTGTTATTAGAACACAGTAGCCTGCAATTACTGCAGGTTCAAACCCGGCCCAAGGTTGACTCAGCCTTCCATCCTTTATAAGGTAGGTAAAATGAGGACCCAGATTGTTGGGGGGGCAATAAGTTGACTTTGTAAATATACAAATAGAATGAGACTATTGCCTTATACACTGTAAGCCGCCCTGAGTCTTCGGAGAAGGGCGGGATATAAATGTAAACAAAACAAAAAACAAAAAACAAAAAAAAGGACATGACCAATGCCGCTGTGGGACTCCAGAGGAAAGTTGATATCCCAGCCATTTTGGGGGTCCTTTTTGGATCAGAACTGTCCCGTAGAGACAGTGAAGAAAGGAGGCACAGATCGGCACGAACAGGGAAGTGGCAAATTCCCTTGAGTGTTGACATTTAGTCTCTGACTGACTGGGAAGACAGCCATTAGAGCTGTCACAAGTTGGGGCAGCCACACTGAAAGAATGGAGCAGGAGAGCTGATTGAACAGAGTATTCTTATTGAAAAGTGAACAGCCAACATATGGGTAAGAAGAAATCTTATTTAATTTTAAAAGAAGTCTATTATTGGAATCTAGCGGCTAAATTGGCGTGTGGGAGTACAAACAAAGAAAAGTAAAAGTAAAACGGAACTTTGTAATTGAAGCCCTAAAAAGAACTTTCCATCTGAGTTTCAATTTGGTTAATTTGGTGTTGGAAGAGATTATTAAAAGAAACAGAAAATTATAGGAAATATTGTTTGCTAACAAAGAATTAAGACTGGAAACAACAATTTTGCTGATTAATAAGGTACATTTTGTTACTGAAATACTCGTGACTCAGCAAAAGGCAATTTATTTATTTATTTATTTATTTTATTTATTATTCGAATTTATATACCGCTCTATCTCCCAAAGGACTCAGGGCGGTTCACAGGCATATAAAACATCAATATACAAATTAAAATAATCCTTAAAAAACTTATTCTAGCGCCCGAATTATTAAAAATATAAATATAAATATAAAATATAAATATTAAAATCAATTTAAAACCCCTCTAAATTTAAAATCTAAGCCAGTCCTGCACAGATGAATAAATGTGTCTTGAGCTCGCGACGGAAGGTTCGAAGGTCAGGAAGTTGACGGAGTCCTGGGGGGAGTTCGTTCCAGAGGGTGGGAGCCCCCACAGAGAAGGCCCTTCCCCTGGGCGTTGGCAAGAGACATTTTGTTGCAGAAGTAATTGTGAACTGTAAAGATATCTGCTGGAGGACTATTCAGATCAGCATGGGACAATTCGGAAGGAACTTTGTTTTTACAGCTGGTGTGAGATTGTAGCCGAAAAAAGGAGAAGGAATTGATAAGACTTAAAGTGAAATAGTTCTTTAAAACACACTGAAATTGGACTCTTCCAGAAGTAAAGAAGAAAAGAGATATATGGACTGGAATTTGGGTTAGGTTATAAACAAATTTTTTAAAAAAATTTCTCAATTTGTATAAAAACATGGAAAATTGGGAGGAATTATGGGAGCTTCTTTTGATGATCCAAGAGTCTGCGAGACATATGGCTGGGAAAGAAATTAGTGAGGAGAATACAGATGATTATACTGGGATTGATAGTGAAAAAAATGAAAACGAAGAGAAGGAAAGAAACTTTTAGAAAAAGAGGGGGAAAAGTGAAAAAGGAAAAAATGAATAGGAAAATTAGAAAGATGGGAAAATTAAGGAAAGAAACAGATGATTACACAGGGATTAGCAGTGAAAAGTTTAGTGGGCCTGTGGGCCATATCTAACCACCCTATGGGCTGGATCTGGCTTCTGGGCCTTGAGCTTGACACCCCTGGACAAGAGAAAACTCTAATCACTCCGAAACTCAACCTACAAAATGAGAAACCCCAAAGCTTGCAAGAAAAATATGCCCAAATTGAATAGAATGATCAGACAATTTCTAAAAGAATTATCCTTTAGAGGAAGAAGACAGATGGAAGCATGTCACCAATAAAAAAACCCCACAAACCTAGTGTCAGCCCTAGAGACCATCTTTTTCTTTGTATCTTCAGGGCTGCCACACTTAGTGCTGTGGGAAACTGGGAGGGGGAATTGCATGAAGTTGTAGAGATATCTAGCCATAATATTTTTTTCTCTGGAGGTCAAGGACATTTTGCCTGCACCTGGAGTGATGTGACTGGGAGGCATCTCCCATTGGGACAGTGCATTGATTGGACCATGTGATGGACATGTGGGTGCAGGAAAAGGGACTTTCTTTTGGGTGGGGAAAACTTGGAAGCTTTCAGATTTGGGTTTTCCCGGATGTGCCAATATGACATCTCTAATAAAATGGAACTTTGAGAAACTTCTAGCCTTGGAGTCTTCTTTCATTGGGGGTGTTTGTTGTGCCTCGCTCGCCCCCCTCACCGCAGCCGGGCCCTTCTCATCTCCTGCCAGACATAGTACAGGAGAATGTCCTGGCATGCCTCCAGCCCCCAGTCCTGGCACCATGCCCGGAGAAACTGAGCAAACAAACCTCCCTCCGATAGCATGTGCGCCTTAAGCAAGCCATGAGCTGGGATTACCGGCAGCTGGGGACGAAATGATGCAGTGGACAGATCCTCGCTTCTGGAGAATGGAGAGGCGACATCAGCAAAAGGAAGGGAGGGGCAGGCCTGGATAAGTGCTGAGTCATGGAGCCACACCCCATGTAAAGGATCTGCTTTCTGGCATTCTCTGAGTCAGGCAAAGTCTAATCTGGATTGCTGAAGTCACACCTTGGATTCCTGCCTGCTCTGAAGACTCTTTTTTTTTTTAATTCAAAAAGTTTTACAGAAAATTTCCCCCCCCCTTTCCCCCCACATCTCAAGGAAGACTCTGATAGGACTTTGGCAGAGCTGCAGAGGCACGCTTGATACGGACTTCCCCGACCCGGCCGTCAGAGGAGGAGTGGGACACGACAGTGTTACTTGGAATCCTGACATTAACCCAAATCTGCTTTAAAACCTCAACCATTCCCAACCTCTGGGGTGCTGTCCGGGGTCCTGAGCCCCGAGCGCTGGCCCAATACTAGGCAAGGTGAAGACTCAGGGAAGATGGAGGAGAGAACAGTGACCACAGATGGAACAACCAGGACCGGTTTGATGGTCCAGGTCAAGGCCCTCTATTCCCCTTCCGAATCTGTGGTGAAGGCAGCAGAGGCTGCCAAAGCAGAACATGGACAGCTTGCCCAGCCCAAAGAGCCAGCGCCCTGGCAAGCTACTCAACCAGATCCCTCTCTATGGGATGAGGCTGCATGAGCAGCAATGACTGGGGTGATGCTGCAGGAACAGCAAATGGGGATGAGCAGAATGGAGCAGACCAAGGCCCTTGAATGGAGAGCACATAGATCAGCTGAGAGTGTGGAACTTTCCGCTGCCGACATGAAGCCAGTCGCTGGAAGATCTACCAGAGCAGTTTGATTAGCTCAGCTGGGCAGCATCACACAACCTCCTAGTACTGGCCCACCTAGCTGGGCTCTGGCTCAGCCCACTTCACCTTCCCAGGCTAAGGGACCACAGTGGCACCCAGTAGAGTGTCTGCCTCATTTCACTTTGTGCAAAGCATATCGCATCCTAGCCTTCCTTGTCAGGCCCAGTCTACTGGAATGACAGCTTCTGCTGGAGTCAGGGCAGTGCTGCTGCAAGGCTGCAAGGCCCACTAAGCCAGTCCACTCCAGTGCTAAGAGAACTGTTGGAACCACTGTCACCCCCCCTTGCCCAGAGGTCCTCAGATTGCCACCTGCCAACCAGATGACCCTTGGATAGGCCTTTTACCCCAGCCAGGGGTGGGTTCAATGGCCCTGGTCCTGCAACCAGTCCTGCCAGCCGCTCCTCTTCCACAGTTTAGAGTGACGTTCAACAGGGCCCCAGGGAAGCTGACTTATTTCCTCAATTGGATTTAGTCCCGCATTGATCGCTATGGGAACCAATATCAGACCAATCAGGATATGATTTTGGGCAATTGCGGATGGCATAAATGAAGGGGAAGCAGCGGAATGGATAGCTGAACTACACGAGGAAGGAGTCCTGGAGCTAGACGATACTGACAAGTTCATCCAACTGGTCCGAGCCTGGTTTGAGGACACAGCCCACCAGCAAGAAGCCAAAGCCCAGATCAAAGCATTGAACCAAGTGGGCTGGCTCCCGAAAGACTTAGTGTGGGAATTCTGTAGGCTGGTTGGAAAACTAAGGGACTTGCTTGAATGCCTCCTCATCTACCACTTCAAAGAGGACCTGAACTGGACCTGAGGCAAGCTTGTGGAATTAGAGGAGTTTCAGAATTTATACAAGCCTGGTAAAACATAGCCATGGCCATGGATCTGGAGATCCACCCCCATTGGAAGCCGACTCCAGAGAAACCAGCAGAGATGACTCTGGGCTGCTGAACCCCGGTCAAGCCAACTGAAGTGCTGCAACCTAAGCCGCCCAGGATAATCAAGTGCTACCGATCCGATCAGCATGGGCAAAGGGCATCTGAGTGCCTGGCCCCTGCCCCAGTCCCTCAGATCCAGACCTCTTCAGCTTCCCAAGGAAGAAGGACCCCAAGGAAACTAACAGATAAGGGAATGATTGCCAAACAGACTGTTGAGGTTCATTTCCTCCCAACCAGGAATGAGGAAACTCCAGCCAGGAAAACCCTCTGGGCTCCACCGAAGAATAGAATAGAATAGAATTTTTATTGGCCAACTGTGATTGGACACACAAGGAATTTGTCTTGGTGCATATGCTCTCAGTGTACATAAAAGAAAAGATACGTTCATCAAGGTACAACATTTACAACACAATTGATGGTCAATATATCAATATAAATCATAAGGGAGCAGTGGCGAAGAGGACCCAATGGTAAGTGAAGCCATACGGCCCTTCACTATCAAAACTCGGACTGTAGTGCTGGAAAGGGGTCCGAGGGGAAATCGAGACCGTGATAGATACTGGCTGCACCAGATGCCTCCCCATAGTCCAGCAGCTAGGAATAGGCACGAGATCCCTAGTGTGTCCCATCTGTTTTGAGCAAGTTGATGGGACACTAATAGGTCGAGCCCCTGCCACCTTAGTCACCAAGCTGATTAGACTGGAGATGGGGCACCATCAAGAGCTCATCCGATTCATTGTAGCCCCCAAAATCATATTGGGGCTTGCTTGACTAGATAAATGGGGACCGACCATCATGTGGGAAGATGGTTACCAAAACTTAAGACTAGGCATCAGCCCACTGCCACCCATCAAGCCAGACAGATGCCAAAAGACAATGAACCCCAACAGGCCCAGCAAGCTGGAAAGTGTGGCAGCTGCCACAGATGGATTTCCCAGTAGCCCAGAGGTGGTCTTGGAATACCAAGACCTGTCAGACATCTTTAGCAAGCAGGACTGCAACTTCCTCCCCGCCCCAGCCCAACAGATTGCATGATTGAGTTCATGCTGAGAGCAAAGCTGTCTAAACCAAAAATGTTCTCTATGACCCCAGAAGAATTGGCCAAATTAAGAAAATATATCGATGCAACTTAGCATGGGGTTTCATGCAGTCTGCCAAATCCAGAGGGGCAGCCCCCATATTATTTAAAGAGACAAAAGATGGGGGATGAGACTCTACATGGATTTTCATGGAATTAATGCTGTATGTGTGGAGAACATCTACCCCCTCCCCCTAATGAAGGACATGCTAACCCACCTAGTGAAGGGCAAGGTGTTCACCAAGCTAGATCTAAGAGAAGCCTACTACTGCATAAGGAATAGAGAGGGAGATGAATAGAAGACCGCTTTCAACTGCCTGCTTGGCAGCTTCCAATTCAAAGTCATTGCTATTTGGCCTGCAAGGCCCCCTCCCCGCAGTCTTTATGCAACTGATAAATGAGGTACTACACAAGCACCTATACAAAGGGGCCCTAGTTTATCTAGAAGACATTCTTATATTCAGTAAGACTCCAGAGGAGCACGTTAAATTAGTGCAGAAAGTACTGAAAAAAACTAGCCGCAAAGCTCTACACAAAACTGTCAAAATGTGAATTCCATAAAACCTCCCTAGACTATCTGGCTACAGAGTGTCAAGCAAAGAGGTGGAGATGGACCCAGGGAAAGTGAAAGCATTGGTAGACTGGCAGCCCCCATGCACCTGGAAACAACTCTAAAGCTTCCTGGGTTTTGCAAACTTCTATAGGCAATTCATCCCAGTATTCACAGAAGTTGCCTTGCCTTTAACAGAGCTATTAAAAACAGGGCCTCCTCCCAAGGTGTGGCCAGCATCGCAGGCGAGACGGTCGCAAACCCCGATGTCTTCGTGGTTTGTGCCGATATCCCCCCGCCCAGGGGGTCCATCCGAACTTTGGATCAGACCATAGCTGCCTTGAAGGGGCAGCAAAGAGTGGGGGAGCTGCCGGAGTGACTCCCATAGTGGCAAACTCCCCATAGCTCCCCCGAACCAGTGGGGAGGAATGCAGTGCCATAGTCCATCATGGCAGCTGCACCAAAGCTGCGGCAGCCACAAGAGCGGGCAGGAGGAAGAAGCATCAAGAAACAAATTGTTGAAGTCGGATGAGTGATGATCTCACGAAGAAAAAATAAGAATTTAAAATAGGCACAAGCCTTGGGGAGAACTTGTAGATTGGTGGCTAATTGAATAACAAGTGAAAGTGAAAGTCAATTTGGAGAATACACATTTGGGAAGTGAAAGAGAAGATAGGGCTTGGAATGGAAGCAGAGCCCCATTTAAATAAAGAAAAGGAAAATAAAACTTTTTCCAACTAAATAATGGTTTGGAGATTCTTGGAAGTCTTAACTGATTATATTAGAAACTAAAGAAATAGGAGAAAAAAGTAAAAGAAACTATTGAACTGTTTTTTATGCAAATATCTCAAATCCCTCTGTTTTAAATTTATGGAATATTAAAGATATCAATAGGACAATAGGGCCTCTGGTGGCTCAGACTGCTAAGACAGTCTGTTATTAACACAGCTGCTTGCAATTACTGCAGGTTCAAGTCCCACTAGGCCCAAGGTTGACTCAGCCTTCCATCCTTTATAAGGTAGGTAAAATGAGGACCCAGATTGTTGGGGACAAGAAGTTGACTTTGTATATAATATACAAATGGATGAAGACTATTGTTTAACATAGTGTAAGCCGCCCTGAGTCTTCGGCGAAGGGAGGGATATAAATGCAAATTAAAAAAAAATAGACATAAGAATCTGGAAGATAAATAAATACAATTAAGGAAAATCTTGGAAAATTGACCTCCACATACCAAAGCATTTGAGAACAAAGGAACTTCGTCACCAAAATGGCTACTTATTATTTGTGAGCTGTAACTGTTTCAAAAAGAGACATCTAGAGGCAGAGGAAGATAGCTAGAGGATTGGTGTTGCTGGGACTACACAACAGCTTTAGAAGAGAGTTTCAGATGGCGTGTCTTTGAACTATAGAAATTGAATTCCCTATTTAAACAAGAATCCAGAGGCAAAGAAAGTATGCAAGAATGGAATAGCAGACTATTCCCCATGGAGAAAGTTCTGTGGGTGTGAGCACACAACATTTTTTTGAAAGGAACATGGCTGCCTTTATAATTAGAGGCAGAGGAAAATAGCAAGAGTTGAATAGCTTTCTTGTGACTATTCCCATGAGGATTGATGTTGTTGGGACCACACAACAGTTTTAGAAGATATTTCTAGATGGTGTGTCTTTGGATTATTGATTTAAGTGGAGAATTCCTTACTTAAGAAGAACTCAGAGGCAAAGAAAGAAAGTAAGAATGGAATAGTGGATTATTCCCACAGAGAAAGCGCTGCTGATGTAGACACACAATATTTTTTTGAAAGGAACTAATGGCTGCTTTTAGAGTAATGTTAAGAAATTTATTTTAGAAAATATTAATAGAAGTGGCTTACATCAACATCATACATAGCAGCACTGGCTTGACCCCTTTCAGGTCACCCAGCAGCATGGACATTCTCCCCATGCCCCAGCTGCCCAATCTCCTCAATGACTCTAACCGAGTGGATAGAATTGCTTAAAGAAGGGATGGGAAGACACCAAAAAATCACTGGCAGAAGCCGCTAAGGCGTATAAAAAACAAGCAGACAAACCAATCTCACCAGCCTCCCTTCTATATGAGAGATTGGGTTTACCTCTCAACCAAATATATTAAATTAAAGTTGCCCAGTAAAAAGTTGGGACTAAGTTTTTAGGACCTTTCCCAATAGTGAAAGTAATTAACCCAGTGACAGTTCAGCTCCATAAGTTCAGTTCTCCCATACTAGGAAAAGTGCATCTTGTCTTTCACTAGAGTTTGCTAAAGCCAGCAGCCGGGTCACGGTTGAGATCACAGACCCGACTGTTGCCCAAGCCTATAGTGGTGCAAAGGGAAACCCATTATGAGGTTAAGAAAATCCTAGACTGTACATTGTATAGAGGTCAATTACAGAATCTAGTGTCAAGGTTCCAGAAAAGGTTCATTGGAAGGGGTACCCTTTGTCTAAAGCTAATGCACAACCCCTAGCTGGCTGTGGCTGAGCCAGAGTGCATGCATGCATAGGGAGACCCTCCTTAAATGAGCGGCTGCCCGCCCTGCAGGTGCCTTTCCTGCACTTTGGCGCTCACTTGAGAGGGTCTCCCCACATGTGTGCATGCTCCCAGCTCAGCCACAGCCCACCACGGAGTCACAAGAGGAGGAAGGGGAGGAGGGTCGCATGAAGGGAAGTGTTCTATTTCCCTCCCCCAATACTCCCAACAAAGAGTCAGTCAAAGGCCTTCTCTTCTACTTTATTTACATAGATAAATGTCCTGGCCACGTCTACCCACGGGCCTGCCAAGTCTCTGGAGATAACGATTAAATTATAGATAAGGCCAGAATTACTCACAAATATATTCTTCCCTCCATTGATACAGTTTGCCTGTGCAAATTCATTGCTTTGTCCAAGACAAAAAAACCAGGAAGTCCCGCCTCCTATTTATAGTCTCTGCAGATGTCACTGCATGACCATCATTCCTTGGCTTTGTCCCAACGCTTCCTCTGCTGCGCGCGCCAGTCACGTCTGCGCAGTCTTGCATCACTCCACCCAGGGGAAGTTGGTCCCATATTCCTTCCAGGCGATCTGATACTGGAAACGCCCCTTCAACCAGCAGAAGTCTCGAATACTGTGGACTTCGTATTCCTTGGTCCCGTCCTCGGCGACGGTGACGGTTAGTGCCGGGTGCTGGAAGGGACACAGTGGGGCCTCAGGGACCAGGAGGGAACGATGAAAAACGGGGTGGATCTGCATGGATCGCGGCAGGGTCAGCAGGTAGGCCACTGGATTGATGACTGCCTCAATGGGGAATGGGCCGATGAACCGGTGGTCCAACTTTGTCACCAGGTGGTTGGATGGGAGGTGTTTGGGAGAGAGCCACATCCAGTCTCTGACTGCCAGCGGGTGCATCGCCAGTCGGGAGCAGTCGGTGACCCGTTTGTAGTCCTCCTTTGCTCGATTCAGCTGCCAACGGACCAACTGCTGGACGGCGTGCAGTTCCGTCAGGAAGGTCTGCGTCTCGGGAAAAGGGGAGTCCAGTGGTGCCAGAGGGAAGAGTTGTGGATGGTACCCCACTTTGGTGAAGAACGGGGTCATCTGGGTGGTGGTGTGCTGGGAGTTGTTAAAGGCAAACTCTGCCAGGGACAGGTAATCGCCTGGTTGACAAAGCAGCGGAGGTACTGCTCCAGGATGCCGATGACCTTCTACGTCGCCCCGTTGGTCTCCAGATGGTGCGACGATGACAGACACACCTGTACCTCCAACACGGCCATCAGGCTCTTCCAAAAATGCACCGTGAACTGTACTCAACGGTCTGAAACCACCCTGTCTGGCAGGCCGTGAAGGTGGAAGATGTGCTGCAGGAAGCGACGGGCCGTCTTGGCGACCGTGGGCAGCCCTCGGCACTGGATAAAGTGCGCCATCTTGGTGAGCATGTCCACCACCACAAGCACTGTGGGGAACCCCAAGGATGGCGGCAGGTCCGTCTGGAGGTCCATGGAGATCGCCACCCAGGGTCTGTCAAGTGTCGGCAGGGGCTGGAGGATACTGGGAGGGGCCCCGTGGCGGCCTTGGCTTGCCGGCCCGTCCTGCAGGACGTCATGTACACGTGCTCGTCATGCCGCATGTGGGGCAACCAGAAGGTCCATGTCACCAGGTTGAGGGTCTTGAAAAACCTGAAATGTCCCGCTGCAGGGTTGTCGTGGCACTGGGTCAGGACGATGGCTCAGAGCGGTCTCGTGGGCACGTACACTCACCCCTGGAACATGAACTCGTCCTCCTCCAAAGTCCAAGGGGCAACGGGCCCAACTCTGCCCTCTGCTGCTGAGACCAGGTGTCTTGATGCTGCGCCACTAGCACCCAGGCCCGTAAGTCCACCGGCTCCCATGTGGCGGCCAAGGCTTCGGCGGGCAGCACCGTTAGTGGAGGAAGAGGGTCCTTGGGCCGAGGTACTCCGGCTTGCAAGACAGGGCATCCGCCCTCTGTTTGTGACTGCTGGGGATGTAGGTCACGTGAAAGTTGAACTGGGCGAAGAACAATGACCACCGGATCTGCTGCTGGTTCAACTTCTGGGCCGTGGTGAGGTGCTCGAGGTTCCGATGGTCTGTCCGGACCTCCACCTGATGGCGGGCCCCCTCCAGATGGTGCCGCCAAGCCTTGATAGCCAGCAACTCTTTCTCCCAGATGGTGTAATTGCGCTCGGAAGGATTGAGTTTCTGCGAATAGTAAGCGCATGGGAAAAGAGTGCCGCCATCTGCCAGGGCCTGCAGCATCACAGCTCCGAGAGCAATGTTGGACGTGTCCGTCTCCACCACGAACGGCCGGTGGGGGTTGAGGTGCCTCAGGACTGGTTCCATGACAAAGGCCTTCTTGAAGGCTGCAAACGCCTCTTGCTGCGGGGGCCCCACCGGAACGGGACCTTCTTCTGGAGGAGCTGGGTCAGCGGAGCCGTCAGCGTGGCAAAGCTCGGGATGAAGGTCCGGTAGTAATTGGCGAAGCCCAGTAGCCGCTGAACATCCTTCAGCGGGGGGCTTCCCAGCTGCACCATGTCTCCACTTTGCGCAGGTCCATAGTGATCCCCTCGGGCGAGAGGATGTGCCCGAGGAACTCAAAGGAAGTCCGGAAGAAGAAGCACTCGTCCAGCTTCGCATAGAGCTGGTGCTCCCGCAGGCGTTGCAGGACCAGACGGACGTGCTGAAGGTGGCTTTCCCTGGACCGGGAGTAGATCAGGATGTCATTCAGGTAAACCACCACGAACCGATCCAACATGTCCCGGAACACATCATTCATAAAGTGTTGGAAGACAGCCGGGGCGTTGGTCAATCCAAACGGCATGACCATTAAAATACATGACTGTTTACTCAAAGTGTCCATACAGGGTGCCGAATGCCATCTTCCACTCGTCTCCCTCTCACGCATCCGCACCAGGTTGTAGGCCCCCCGGAGATCGAGCTTGGTGAAGATCGAGCCCTTCCGCAACCTCTCCAACAGCTCCAAGATGAGCAGCAGGGGGTAGGGATTCTGCACCGAGATGGCGTTCAGCCGGCAGTAATTACAGCACAGATGCAAGTCCCCCATCTTCTTCACACAGAATACCGGGGCCGAGAGAAGAGACTTCGAAGGCCACATGAACCTGCGGGCCAGGTTTTTGTCCAGGAAGTCCCGGAGGACGGCCAACTCGGACTCCGACATTGAATACAGGCGCCCCACCGGCAGCGGGGCATTGGGCAGGTCCACTGGGCAGTCGTAGGGCTGATGCAGGGCAGTCGGTCCACCTCCTTCTCACTGAACACTTCGGCGAACTCCGTCAGCTCGGGAGGCATGGAGACGGCCAGGGTGAAGACGTCCTGGCGGGCACAGATATGGCGGATGTGGTCGATGCACTGCAGGCTCGGGAACGAGATGGCGTTCCGCGACCGGGCCACCTGAGGGTCGTGAGCCCGCAGCCAGGTCAGACCCAGGATGAAGGGGAAATGGAGGTCTGTTGCCACATAAAACTGGATTGCCTCCTCATGATCTCCAATGACAAGGCGCAAAGGCTGCATGGCAAATTTGATGGGACCGGCCACCAGTTCCCTCCCGTCGATTGTCTCAACACTCATCGGAGGGTCCACTGGTACCAAGGGACCTCAAAATGGCTCACAAAGGCCCGGTCCATAAAGTTCATTGTGGCCCCCGAGTCCACCAGTGTGTGCACCGGGATCCCCTCCGACCAGCTGCCCAACCATACCCGTGTGTCCAAAATCAGGTGCTGAGGGGGCCCAGGGTCCACCTCCACCATGTCCGGTGGGGGCTTGGTACGTGCCCGACCTAGGGTTTCCCTGAAGCCGGGCCTGCCCCTTTTCCCGACGGGTGTGCGCATCCCACTGCACTTCCTGGGGCACGTGGCAGTGAAATGACCGGGCTCCCCACAATACAAACACAACCCCCCTTGGCATCGTCGGCAATGTTCCTGGGCCATCAGACAAGGTCTGGCTGCTCCTAACTCCATGGGCTTCTCCGCAGCAGCCGCAGGGTACGGGGCAGCCCGGGACGGGGTTGGTACAGAACGCGGGACCGCAGCTGTCGTCAGTGGTTCCTGGGGAGGGCAATGGGATAGTCGACATTGGAGTCGGACGTCCAGACGCAGGCAGAGAGACACCAGATCGTCGAGGGTCCGCGGTGCCTCGACCCAGGCCAGCTCATCCTGGAGTTACTCCGAAAGGCCCCTCTGGAACTTGTCCGCCAGCACTTCATTCCAATCTGTGTCCTGACAGATCAGGCAAAATTCGGTGATGTAGTCCGGTAGGGGGCGCCTCCCTTGCCGGAGGTCCCATAAGCACCTGGTGGCCATTATGGTCCAAATGGGGTCCTCATACATGAGGTGCAGCTGCCGCCAAAACACCTGGTAGTCCACCATCAAGGGGCTGTTCTGCAGCACGAGAGGTGTAGCCCACTGGGCAGCTGAGCCGGACAGCAAGTTCATAACGAAAGCCACTTTGGCCCAGTCGTTCAAGTTCGTTCAAGAATTTCGATGCGAAGTTTTCTGGTCGCATCGCCATGTAGATCTGGCACTGTGCCATGAAGGCTGGGAACATCTCTGTCTGCCCAGAAAACTTGTCAGGCACAGGCACCGGGCACCTGTGACGAGGACTAGGAGGAGAGGGAGGAGGGAGGGCTGCTGAAGCATCACTGGCAGCCGTTTGAGCAGTCAGTTGCATGACTTGCTGTTGCAGCCTCTGGTTGTCAGCTTGGAGTTGCTGGAAGAGCAGCTCCAGCTGCCGTTGGTCCATCTTGGTGTAAAGATGGTTTTAGTTTAGACGGGAAGCAAGATGTTCTGTCTCCTTCCCCACTTCAGACCCACGAGCTGGCCTTCAGCCAGTGGATTCACAGCTCTTATCAGTCCTGGCAGAGAAATCGCAGTGCCTGCCAAAGTTCAAACAAATGACTCATGTAGCAAGACTTTCAGCTCTTTTTGAAACGGTTCAGCTAAACTTTTGCTTCCCGTGGAATGAGAGCAGTCCCAAAGCTCCTTATATATCCTGTATATATTCCTTTTGATGACGCCACCTCTCTAATCTTCTGAAGCGTGGGTCAATCCAAGCTTGATTATTATTATTATTATCAGCTGGGTCTGAAGGCGTAGCCTGGGGAAGGGAGGAATCAGGGGATGACAGCCTCATTATGTCCTCCGACTGGTCTGGTTCTGGCTCCTGGAGCCGAGCCAAAGGAATTGGTGCTCCCTAGGTAAGCCTTACCGGCCCTTCCCCCTCACTTTCCGAGTCACTTTCGGGCAGGGGCCAGGTTTGGAGGTTGAAGTCACAACAAGCTCGATCTCTGGGAGGCCTACAATCTGGTATGGATGCGTGAGGGGGACGAGTGGAAGACGGTGTTTGGCACCTGGCACGGACACTTTGAAGACATGATCATGCTGTTCGGGTTGACCAACGCCCGGCTGTCTTCCAACACTTCATGAATGACGTGTTCTGGGACATGTTGGATTAGTTCGTGGTGGTTTATCTGAACAACATCCCGATCTACTCCTGGTCCAGAGAAAGCCACCTTCAGCACGTCCGTCTGATCTTGCAATGCCTGCGGGAGCACCAGCTCTATGCGAAGCTGGAGAAGTGCTTCTTCTTCCGGACTTCCTTCGAGTTCCTCGGGCACATCCTCTCGCCCGAGGGGATCGCCATGGACCTGTGCAAAGTGGAGACGTTGTGCAGCTGGGAAGCCCCCCATTAGGTGAAGGATGTTCAGCGGCTGCTAGGTTTTGCTAATTACTACCGGATCTTCATCCCGGGCTTCGCCACGCTGACGGCTCTGCTGACCCAGCTCCTCCAGAAGAAGGTCCCGTTCCGGTGGGGTCCCCTGCAGCAAGAGGCGTTTGCGGCCCTCAAGAAGGCCTTTGTCACAGAACCTGTCCTGAGGCGCCCCAACCTGCACCGGCCATTCGTGGTGGAGACGGATGCATCCAACATCGGCAATATTTTTGGAAACATGGGAAAAAAATTGGGTTAGAAATGGTAAATTTACGCAAGCACAGAACTTGAGGGAAAATTTTTATAAAATGTTAGACCCTAAGAAATTAGCATGTATGTATCCAGATATGCAAGCGAAATGTTGGAGATGTAATTGTGATGATGCTACATATTTTCATATTTGGTGGACTTGTAAGATTAAGGCTTTTTGGATAAGGATCTGGTGGATTATAAAAAATGTTTTGAAAAAGAAGATAAAGTTCCTACCGCAATTTTTCTTATTACGGACGGTACATTAATTGAGACTAAGTTGATTTTAAACTTAATAACAGCGGCAAAACTACTGATAGAATACTGGAAGAAAAAAGAGTTACCTACAATAGAAGAATGGATATTGAAAGTTGCTAATTTGGCTGAGATGGCTAAAATCTCAGCCTTTTTGAAAGACACTACACAAGAAAAATATCTAACTGAATGGAAAAAATGGATTGAATATACGCAAAATATATATTAGATTAAGAGCTATCAGATTGCTTTTGAATGATTAGGATGTATTTATCTTTGATTTGTATGGGGAAAGTTAGGATTTGAGAAGAAGGGGAGGATTATAATTTGTGTTAGGGAAAATTTAGCGAATGATTGTTTTTTCTTTTGAACTATACCTTGTGTTTTCTGGGAAGTTGGGGGGGAGGGAGGAGGGTGGTTTTGGAGGGAGCTGGGAGGGGATGGAGGGGGGGAGGGGAAAAAAAGGGGTTTTGAAAATTTTTGTAAAAACCTTTTAAATTAAAAAAAAAAGAAGGCCTTTGTCACGGAACCCGTCCTGAGGCACCCCACCCGCACCAGCCATTTGTGGTGGAGATGGACACGTCCAACGTCGGTCTTGGAGCAGTGCTGCTGCAGGCCCTGGCGGATGACGGCACTCTTTTCCCTTGTGCTTACTATTCACGGAAACTCAATCCTTCCGAGTGCAATTACACCATCTGGGAAAAAGAGTTGCTGGCTATCAAGGCCACATTCAAGGCTTGGCAGCACCATGTGGAGGGGGCCCACCATCACGTGGAGGTCCGGACAGACCATCGGAACCTTGAGCACCTCACCACGGCCTGGAAGTTGAATCAGCGGCAGATCCGGTGGTCGTTGTTCTTCGCCCGGTTCAACTTTTGTGTGACCTACATCCCCAGCAGTCACAACTGGAGGGCGGACGCCCTGTCCCACAAGCCGGAGTACCTCGGCCCCAAGGACACTCTTCCTCCATGGATGGTGCTTCCCACCGAAGCCTTGGCTGCCACACGGGAGCCGGTGGACTTATGGGCCCGGGTGTGAGAGGTGCAGCGCCGAGAAGCCTGGTCTCAGCAGCGGAGGGCGGAGGTGGCCCCACGTCTCCTTGGACTCTGGAGAAGGACTTGCTCAAGTTCCGGGGGCAAGTGTACGTGCCCACGGGACTGCTCCGAGCCCTCGTCCTGACCCAGTGCCACGACAACCCTGCAGCGGGATATTTCGGGTTTTTCAAGACCCTCAACCTGGTGACGCGGACCTTCTGGTGGCCCCGTGTGCGGCATGACATGCACGTGTACGTGACGTCCTGCAGGATTTGCCAGCAAGCCAAGGCCGCCACGGGGGCCCCTCCTGGTCTCCTTCAGCCGCTGCCAACATCTGACAGACCCTGGGGGGCAATCTCCATGGACTTCCTGAAGGACCTGCCGCTGTCCTCGGGGTTCACCATGGTGCTGGTGGTGGACATGCTCACCAAGATGGCGCACTTCATCCCATGCTGAGGGCTGCCCATGGCCGTCAAGACAGCCCGTCTCTTCCTGCAGCACATCTTCTGCCTCCATGGCCTGCTGGACAGGGTGGTTTTGGACCATGGAGTACAGTTCACGGCGCATTTTTGGAAGAGCCTAATGGCCGCGTTGGAGGTGCAGTTGTGTCTGTCGTCTTCGCACCATCCGGAGACCGACGGGGGGATGGAGAAGGTCATCGGCATCCTGGAGCAGTACCTCCGCTGCTGTTGTGACCCAGGTTCCCAGACTCGGACTCCTGGAGGAGGATTCAGAGAGTGAGGAGGAGGAGATGGCAAGGTCTGCTTCCCCTGGGCCCTCTCCCTCCCTGGCACTGACCCAGGAGGAGGAGGAGGAGGGGCTAGCAAGGCCTGATTCCCCTGGGCCTTCTTCTGATTTGGCAACACCCCAATAACAATCTTGGCTCGAGGCGAGACTGCGCAGATGTGACTGGCGCGCGCAGCAGAGGAAGCTTTGGGACAGGCTCAGGGAATTATGAGTCACAGAGCAACACCCACAGGGGATAAAAGCAGGAGGCGGAACTTCTTGGCTTTTTGTGTTGACAAAGCACTGAATTTGTGCGGGCAAACTGTTTCATGGATGGAAGAATCTGTTTGTGAGTGACTCTTGCTTTATCTATAATTTTCTAGTTATCTCTAGAGATTTTGGCAGGCGCGTGGGGAGATGTGGCCAGAAAATCTCTGTGCCAGAAGGAATCCAGCCAAGTGTAAATAAACTTGAAGAAGGCATTTGACTGACTTTTTGTTCAGAGTGTTGGGAGGGGGAAACAGAACATTTTGTCCAACACCCCGACTAAACCACCTTCCACCAAAGATGGACCAGCAGCTGGTACAGCAACAGTTACAGCAGCTATAAGCAGCTAATCAACAGCTCCAGCAGCAAGTGGCTCACTTGGCAGGCCAACTTGCTGTCGGGAATGTGCCTGCAGCCCCATTCTGTCCTCCCACTCCTCCTCCTCATCGCAAGTGCCTGATAACCATGCCAGATAAGTTTTCTGGGCAGCCTGAGATGTTCCTGACCTTCTTGGGACAGTGCCAGCTCTACATGGCTATGCGGCCGGAGGATTTCCCAGACGACCAGGGTAAGGTGGCCTTCGTGATTAACCTTCTTTCCGGCTTGGCTGCCCGATGGGCCACGCCTCTTTTGCTCCAGGACAGCCCCCTGCTACCAGACCACCAGCGTTTTTGGCAGCACCTGTGCATCATGTACGAGGACCCGTTCGGACTCTTGACGGCAACCAGGTGCATTAAAGAACACCGTCAAGGGAAGCGCTCACTGCAGGAGTACATCGCTGAATTTCGTCTTTTGTACCAGGACTCTAACTGGAATGATGCAGCGCTGGTGGACACATTCCAGAAGGGCCTCTCAGAGGAGCTGCAGGACGAGCTGGCCTGGGTGGAGGTGCCGCGGACCCTCGATGACTTGGTGCCCCTTTGTCTCTGCCTCAACCCCTGTCTGCAATGGCGACCGTCCCCTCGTGCCCCCTGGGACCTGCCATCAATGTCTGCATCCCCGCTTCCTGCGCCACCAGCACCCCGGTTCACCCCACGTTTTGTAACCGCTGCAGAAGAGTCCATGGAGTTGGGAGCGGCTAGACCTCTCCTGACGGCCCAGGAGTGGAACTGGAGGTGCCAAGGGGGATTGTGCCTGTACTGTGGGGAGCCCAGCAAGTTCACTGCTTTATT
Source organism: Ahaetulla prasina (assembly GCF_028640845.1). Lineage (NCBI taxonomy): Eukaryota > Metazoa > Chordata > Lepidosauria > Squamata > Colubridae > Ahaetulla > Ahaetulla prasina. The sequence goes on along the minus strand of NC_080542.1, from coordinate 79,105,354 downwards.
TTTATTTTATTTATTATTTTTATTTATTAAATTTTTATTCCGCTCTTCTCCTGAAGGACTCAGGGCGGTGTACAGCCAGCGATAAAATAAAATATATACAATTAAAACAACATTTAAAACAAAGCAAATTATAAAGGCCAATAAATTAAAATTTAGATTTTAAAATTTTTAAATATTAATAAACCCCAAATTTAAAATTCTACATTATTAAGCCAGTTCCGCTTGAATAAATAGGTGTGTTTTAAGCTCACGACGGAAGGTCCGAAGATCAGGCACTTGACGTAGGCCAGGGGGAAGTTCATTCCAGAGCGTCGCTGCCCCCACAGAGAAGGCCCTACTCCTGGGGGCCGCCAGCCGACACTGTTTGGCGGACAGCACCCTGAGAAGACCCTCTCTGTGAGAGCGTACGGGTCGGTGGAAGGCATAGGGTAACAGCAGGCGGTCTCGTAAGTACCCGGGTCCTAAGCCATGGAGCGCTTTAAAGGTGGTAACCAAAATCTTGAAGTGCACCCGAAAAACCACAGGAAGCCAGTGCAGACTACGGAGTAGTGATGTCACGTGGGAGCCACGAGCGGCTCCCGTTACTACTCGCGCAGCCGCATTCTGGACTAACTGTAGCCTCCGGGTGCACCTCAAGGGCAGCCCCATGTAGAGAGCGTTGCAGTAATCCAACCTAGATTTAACCAGAGCGTGAGTGACCGTGCATAAGGCATCCCGGTCAAGGAAGGGACGCAACTGGCGGACCAAGCGAACTTGGTAAAAGGCCCTCCTGGAGACGGCCGCTTCTTGTCCCAGAAAGCGAAGTGGGGCACGCATGCCAGTCTCCGAATCACAGCGTGACCAATCGGGAAACAGAGCAGGCCTGACCTCGGGGAAACCCTAGGTCGGGCATGTACCAAGCCCCCACTGGATGTTGCGGAAGTAGACTCTGGGCCCCCTTGGCATCTGATTCTGGATACACAGGTGTGGTTGGAGAACCGGTCGGACGGGCTCCAGGCGCATGTGTTGGTGGACTCAGGGGCCACAACAAACTTTATGGACCAGGCCTTTGTGACCCAGTTTGTGGTCCCCGTGATTCCGGTGCACCCTCCGATGCGGGTAGAGACAACCGATGGACGAGAACTGGTGGCTGGCCCCATTAAATTTGCCACCCAGCCTTTGCGCCTGGCCATTGGGGACCATGAGGAGGCGATCCAGTTTTATGTCACGATGGACCTTCATTTTCCCTTGATCCTTGGGTTGGCCTGGCTTCGGACCCACGATCCTCAGGTGGCCTGGTCGCGGAACGCCATCTCTTTCCCGAGTCTGCAGTGCGTTGACCACATCCGCCACATCCTCCTGTGCTGGCCAGGACGTCCCCACCCCTGCCATCTCCTTGTCTCCTGAGCTGACGGACTTTGCCGACATGTTCAGCGAGAAGGAGGCGGACCTATTACCCCCGCATTGGCCCTACAATTGCCCTGTGGACCTTCTGCCCAACACACTGCTGCCTGTGGGATGCCTGTATTCCATGTCAGAGCCTGAGTTGGCCGCCCTCAGGGACTTCCAGGACAAAAACCTGGTCCAAGGATTCATCCGGCCTTTGAAGTCCCCTCTCTCAGCCCTGGTCCTCTTTGTGAAGAAGAAGATGGGGGACTTGCGCCTGTGCTGCGATTACCGCTGGCTAAACACCATTATAGTGCAGAATCGCTACCCCCTGCTGCTCATCCCAGAGCTGCTGGAGAGGTTGCGGGAGGCCACGATCTTCACCAAGCTCAATCTCTGGGGCGCCTACAACCTGGTGCAGATGCGAGAGGGAGACGAATGGAAGACGGCATTCGGCACCTGATACGGACACTACGAATACACCATCATGCTGTTCGGGTTGACCAATGCCCCCATCTTCCAGCACTTCATGAACGAGGTATTCCGAGACACGTTGGATTGGTTCATGGAGGTCTACTGAACGACATCCTGATTTACTCCCAGTCCAGGGAAAGCCACCTTCGGCATGTCCGTCTGGTTCTGCAACTCTTGCGGGAGCAACAACTCAATGCGAAGCTGGAGAAATGTGTCTTCTTCCGGACTTCCATAGAGTTCCTCGAGCATATCATCTCACCCGAGGGTATAGTTGTGGACCCGCACAAAGTAGAGGCTTTGTGTAGCTGGGAAGCCCCTCGTCAGGTGAAGGATGTTCAGTGCCTGCTGGGTTTCGCCAACTACTACCGGACCTTCATCCCGGGCTTCGCCACACTGACGACTCCACTTACCTAGCTCCTCAGGAAGAAGGTCGCGTTCCGGTGGGGTCCCCCACAGCAAGAAGCATTCACAGCCCTCAAGAAAGCCTTCATCACGGAACCCATCCTGAGGCATCCCGACCCGCTCCAGCTTTTCGTGGTGGAGACGGACGCTTCCAATGTGGCTCTTGGAGCGGTGCTGCTACAGGCTCCGGCGAATGGCGGCACTCTTTTTCCCTGTGCTTATTACTCCCGGAACCTCAATCCTTCAAAGTGCTATTACACCATCTGGGAAAAGGAGTTGCTGGCTATCAAGGCCACATTCGAGGCTTGGCAACACCATCTGGAGGGGGCCTGACATCAAGTGGAGGTCCGTACGGACCATCGGAATCTCGAGCACCTCACCACAGCTCGGAAGTTGAACCAGCAGCAGATCCGGTGGTCATTGTTTTTTGCCTGGTTCAACTTCCGCGTGACCTACATTCCCAGCGGTCACAATCGGAAGGCGGACGCCCTGTCCTGCAAGCCGGAGTACCTCTGTGCCAAGGACCCCCTTCCTCCATGGATGGTGCTGCCGGCAGAAGCCTTGGCCGCAGCATGGGAACTGGTGGACTTGCGGGCCCAGGTGTGAGAGGCGCAGTGCCAGGACGCCTGGTCACAGCAAAGGAGAGCAGAGGTGGGCCCCACATCTCCTTGGACTTTGGAGGAGGACTTACTCAAATTTCGGGGCGATTATACGTGCCCAGAGGACCACTCCGAGCCCATGTCATGACCCAGTGCCACGAAAACCCAGCAGCAGGACACTTTGGGTTCTTCAAGATCCTCTACCTGGTAACACGAACCTTTTGGTGGCCCCGAGTGCGGCATGATGTACATGCGTACGTGACGTCCTGTGTGCCATGCCGGCAAGCCAAGGCCACCACTGGGGCCCCTCCTGGGCTCCTCCAGCCCTTGCTGACACCCGACAGACCCTGAGGGGTGGTCTCCATGGACTTCCTGATGGACCTGCCGCCGTCCTCAGGGTTCACCTAGGTGCTGGTGGTGGTGGACATGCTCACCAAGATGGCACACTTCATCCCGTGCCGTGGGCTGCCCACAGCTGCCAAAACGGCCTGTCTCTTATTATTATTTTTATTTTATTTTTTTTTATTTTTTTCAAACTTCTATACCGCCCTTCTCCCGAAGGACTCAGGGCGGTGTACAGCCTTCATTTAAAACAATTAATATACATATTAAAATAACCATTAAAAAGCTTATTCAGTAAAAGGCCAAATTAAAACCGTCGATTGACCATAAAAATACCCAATAAAATTACCATTAAAAGTTTAAAATTTAAATTTAGAATTTAAAAAGTCAAGCCAGTCCTGCTTGTATAAATAAATAAGTTTTCAGTTCCCGGCGGAAGGTCCGAAGGTCAGGCAATTGGCGTAAACCGGGGGGAAGTTCGTTCCAGAGAGTAGGTGCTCCCACAGAGAAGGCCCTTCCCCTGGGGGCCGCCAGCCGACATTGCTTGGCGGACGGCCCTGAGAAGACCCTCTCTGTGAGAGCACACGGGTCGGTGGGAGGCATGTGGAAACAGCAGGCGGTCCCGTAAGTACCCGGGCCCTAAGCCATGGAGCGCTTTGAAGGTGGTAACCAAAACCTTGAAGCGCACCCGGAAGATCACAGGTAGCCAGTGCAGACTGCGCAGGAGTGGTGTTACCCGGGAGCAACGCGGTGCTCCCTCAATCACCCGCGCAGCTGCATTCTGGACTAACTGCAGTCTCCGGGTACACTTCAAAGGTAGCCCCATGTAGAGAGCATTGCAATAATCCAGTCGAGAAGTGACGAGAGCATGAGTGACCGTGCATAAGGCATCCCGGTCAAGAAAGGGGCGCAACTGGCGGACCAGGCGGACCTGGTAAAAAGCTCTCCTGGAGACGGCCGTCAAGTGATCTTCAAACGACAGCCGTTCATCCAGGAGAACGCCCAAGTTGCGCACCCCTTCCATTGGGGCCAGTGACTTGCCCCCAACAGTCAGCCGCGGTTGCAGCTGACTGTACCGGGATGCCGGCATCCACAGCCACTCCGTCTTGGATGGATTGAGTCTGAGTCTGTTTCTCCCCATCCAGACCCGTACGGCCTCCAAACAACGGGACAGCACTTTGACAGCTTCGCTGGGGTGGCCTGGGGTGGAAAAGTACAGCTGAGTATCATCAGCGTACAGATGATAACTCACCCCAAAGCCACTGATGACCTCGCCCAACGGCTTCATGTAGATGTTGAACAGGAGAGGCGAGAGAATCGACCCCTGCAGCACCCCACAAGTGAGGCGCCTTGCGGCCGATCTCTGCCCCCCTGTCAACACCGTCTGCGACCGGTCGGAGAGGTAGGAGGAGAACCACCGATAAACGGTGCCTCCCACTCCCAACCCCTCCAACCGGCGCAGCAGGATACCATGGTCGATGGTATCAAAAGCCGATGAGAGATCCAACAGGACCAGGGCAGAGGAACAACCCCTATCCCTGGCCCTCCAGAGGTCATCCACCAACGCGACCAAAGCTGTCTCCGTGCTATACCCGGGCCGGAAGCCGGACTGGAACGGGTCTAGATAGACAGCTTCCTCCAGGTACTGAGGGAACTGCCGTGCCACCACACTCTCTACAACCTTCGCCACAAAGCGAAGGTTGGAGACTGGACGATAATTACCCAAAATAGCTGGGTCCAGGGTAGGCTTCTTGAGGAGGGGTCTCACCACCGCCTCTTTCAAGGCAGCGGGAAAGACCCCCTCCATCAAAGAAGCATTTATAATACCCCGGAGCCAGCCTCGTGTCACATCCTGAGTGGCCAGCACCAGCCAGGAGGGGCACGGGTCCAGTAAACATGTAGTGGCATGCAGCCTCCCCAGCAACCTGTCCATGTCCTCGGGAGCCACAGAATCAAACCCATCCCAAACCACATCAACAAGACGAGCCTCAGTCATCTCATCTGGATCATCGCAATCTTGGTCCAAGCTATCCCGAAGCTGAGCGATTTTATCGTATAGATAACCACTAAACTCCTCGGCACGTCCCTGTAAGGGGTCATCCCGTCCCCCCTGGTGAAGAAGGGAACGGGTCACCCAAAACAGGGCGGCCGGGCGGTTATCTGCCGACGCAATGAGGGAGGAGGCGTAAGAACGCCTCGCCACCCTCAGTGCCACTAGGTAGGTCTTTGAAAAAGACCTAACTAGTGTCCGATCAGCTTCGGAGCGGCTGGACCTCCAGGTGCTCTCTAGGCGTCTTCTCCGGCGTTTCATCTCTCTCAGCTCCTCAGAGAACCAAGGAGCTAATCGAGATCTGCGCCGGGTCAGAGGCCGCAAAGGCACAACAGGGTCCAAAGCCCCAACCGCGGCCTGTTCCCAGGCCGCGACTAGTTCTTCAGTCGTGCCGTGGGTAAGATCCTCAGGGAACGGCCCAAGCTCCGTCTGGAACCTCTCAGGGTCCATCAGGCGCCTGGGACGGAACCAACGCATTGGCTCCGTCTCCCTGCAGTGGTGAGTAGCGGTCTGAAAGTCTAGGCGGAGGAGAAAATGATCTGACCATGACACCGGTATTGTCACTAAATCTCTTACTACCAGATCATTAAACCACTGTCCAGAGATATAAATCAGATCCAGCGCGGATCCCCCCGTGTGGGTAGGGCCATCAGTTACTTCCTGCAGCACATCTTCCGCTTCCATGGTCTGCCGGACAGGGTGGTTTTGGACCGCGGAGTTCAGTTCACAGCTTGCTTCTGGAAGAGCCTGGTGGCCGCGTTGGAGGTGCAGGTGTGTCTGTCATCATCGCACCATCCGGAGACCGACAGGGGTACAAAAAAGGTCATCGGTATCCTGGAACAGTATCTCCGTTGCTTCGTCAACCAACAGGACAACTGGGCCAATTACCTGTCCCTGGCGGAGTTTGCCTTTAACAACTCCCAGCACACCTCCACCCAGATGACCCCATTTTTGCCAATGTGGGTACTATCCGCAGCTCTTCCCTCTGGCACCACCGGACTCTCCTGTTCCCAAAACGCAGACCTTCCTGACGGAATTGCATGCGGTCCAACAGTTGGTACGTTGGCAGCTGGATCGGGCAATGGAGGACTACAAATGGTCCGCTCCCGACAGGTGATGCCCCCGCTGGTGGTTGGAGACCGGGTGTGGCTCTCCACCAAACACCTCCCATCCGACCGCCCAGTAAAGAAGTTGGACCACTGATTCATCGGCCCGTTCCCAGTTGAGGCGGTCATCAACCCGGTAACCTACCGGCTGACCCTGCTGCGATCCATGCGGATCCACCCCGTCTTTCACCGGTCCCTTCTGGTCCCTGAGGCAACACTGAGTCCCCTTCAGTGCCCAATGGCGCCTGTCACCATCACCGAGGATGGGTTAGAGGAATACCAAGTCCACAGCGTACAAGACTCCCGCTGGCTAAAGGTTCATTTCCAATATTTGATCATGTGGAAGGGATACAGGACTGATTTCTCCTGGGTAGATGCCTCCGACCTTCATGCCCCTGACCTGGTGCAGGCCTTCCATGAGCAGAACCCAGCCCGACCGCATCCCGACCGTCAGCCCCGGGGGAAGGGCCCTGCGGTGAGGGTGGCTCAGACTGCTAAAACAGTCTGTTATTAACAGCAGCTGCTTGCAATTACTGCAGGTTCAAGTCCCACCAGGCCCAAGGTTGACTCAGCCTTCCATCCTTTATAAGGTAGGTAAAATGAGGACCCAGATTGTTGGGGGCAATAAGTTGACTTTGTATATAATATACAAATATGAAGACTATTGCTTGACATAGTGTAAGCCGCCCAGAATCTTCGGAGAAGGGCGGGATATAAATGCAAAAAAAAAAAAGTGTTGTGACTCCAGCCCCCGAACCTGGCCCCATGCCCGAAAGTGACTCGGAAAGTGAGGGGGAAGTGCCAGTAAGACTTACCTTGGGAGTACCGATTCCTTTGGCTCGGCTTCAGGAGCCAGAACCAGACCAGTCGGAGGACGTAATGAGGCCATCATCCCGATTCCTCCCTTCCCCAGGCTACACCTTCAGACCCAGCTGATAATAATAGTCAAGCTTGGAAGATTCAGAAGATTAGAGAAGCAGCCTCATCAAAAGGAAGGGTGGGGCAAGAGCCCCACCCCACAGGATATATAAGGAGCTTTGGGATTGCTCTGACTTCACGGGAAGCAAAAGTTTAGTTGAACCATTTCAAAAAGAGCTGATAGTCTTGCTACGTGAGTCATTTGTTTGAACTTTGGCAGGCAGCTGCGATTTCTCTGCCAGGACTGATAAGAGCTGTGAATCCACTGGCTGAAGGCCAGCTCGTGGGTCTGAAATGAGGAAGGAGACAGAACAGGAAGCCTCCACTGTGGCTGGCGATCGTTCCTCAGCCAGCCCGGATTTCCAAAAATATCTAAAGAAATAAAAGGGGCAAGGGGCAGGGTCAACCAGTGATGGGATGGGGAGCCACAGTAGAGGGCCCAAAGAACCGCATGCAGCTTCAGAGCCACGGATTGCCAACACCTGCCCTAGAAGATAACTCAAGATCCAGATGGATCTTGACAGTCTTGAACACTGGGCCCTATCTAACAAAATGAAATTCAGTGTAGAGAAAAATAAAGTCCTACACTTAGACAAGAAAAACCAAAAGTACACATAAAGACTGGGTGAAACCAGGTTTAATAACAGTATGTGTGAGGAATCTTGGAGTCTTAGTGGACAACCAATTAAACATGAGCCAAACATGTTCAGCGGCAACCAAAAAAGCCAATGCAATCCTAAACTGCATTAATAGAGAGATACAATCAAGATCAAGGGAGGTACTAAAAGCACTCTATAAAGCCTTAGTAAGCCCACACCTAGAATACTGCATCCAGTCACCACACTATAAAAAAGATGTTAAGTCCAGGGTCAGGCTGGACTTAAAAAGTACAGAGAAGAGAAACCAGGAAGATTTGGAGACTGGAGACTAAAACATATGAAGAATGGTTATAGGAACTGGGCAGGACTAGTCTAGTGAAAAGAAGGACCAGGGAAGACATGATAGCAGTGTTCCAATATTTGAGGGGCTGGCACAGACAGCAAGGGGTTAAGTTATTTTCCAAGGCACCTGAAAGGCAGACAAGGAATAATGGATGGAAACTGATCAAGGAGAAATAAAGAGAATTTTTCTGACAGTGAGAACAATCAACCAATGGAACAGCTTGCCTTTGGAAGTTGTGGGAGCTTCATCACTGGAGGCTTTCAGGAAGAGATTGGACTGCCATTTGTCGGAAATGGTGTAGGTTCCCCTGCTTGGGCGGGGGGTTAGATTGGATGACCTACAAGGTCCCATCCAACTCTGTTAAAATATAAGAACAATCAACAGGTAAGAATCTTAAGAAGCAGAGACATTCTTAAGTCTTAGAAGTATAGAATTTAATGAAATGATTGTTTTTAATTAATTGGCAACAAATGCAGAACAAAATATGATCAAGGAACAAAATATGATCAAGGAACAAAATATGATCAAGCTTTCTTGAATTATTAATAACTATTAACAATAACTTTGTTCAAGTTGTAAATACCTGGACAAAGATTTTAAGTCTCAAGAAATATACAGATCCTGTCTAAAGAGACTTCCAATGAAACCTAATGATGAGCTTCTAACTTAATAAGAAAGAACAATTATAAGTAGATAAAAATCCTGATATCATTACTTAATATAATTTTAATATGTGTTTATGAAAATGACTGAAATCAAGTGTTACAAGCTTTTTTAAAAAAAATTATGTAGGACAATATCTACTTAATGAGCATCAGACATTCCTTTGCATCCCAGATGGTTTAGAATGCTTTTATGTGAAAACCTAAAAGTTAGTGATGGGGAATTATTGCAAAATAACCAAAATAATGCATTCAACAGTCTGAATAAGCAACAGTATCTTGCAGCATTTGGCTAATCTCAGAAAGCAAACTTTCTGAGATTATGAGGTTATCAGGGATACAAGGATACAATCTCAGAACAACTGGGCTTGGAATCATGATAATTTAACAAAACAATTGTTAAGCAACATATAATGTGACTTCTTTTGCTCAATGACTGCAATCCTCGTTTTCATAGTTGCGGTCATTAAATGGATTACTGGGAAGAACTACTCCCAGGCATGGTAGGGCAGGGAGAAGATCCACGCCTCGCACCATACCTTGGAAACCCAGGCATACTCCCTGCTCCACCAGGGAGAATAGTCACAAGAGTGCTAGTGTTTGGTAGATTTTTCTTAGATTTGAGGTCTGTTCCTCCAGCGTGGTAAGTGATTTCCATTTCTCAGCCTTCTGAAGGGGAGAAGTAAATGCTAGTGAATGCCAGCATTCTGAGTCTTTCATAATGCTGGGATTTACTAGCATTTTCCCTTTGGGGAATAAGGGAAAGTGCTAGCAAATGCTACTGTTCTGAAAAGCACAGAATGCTGGTTTTCACCATCATTATCTCCAAATTTGAGATCTTTTTCTCCATCACTAGGGAGGATTTTACTTCCTTGCAAGGAGAGGAAGAATAATCCCTTCGGCACCTGCTCTGGGGGGAACAGATCTCAAATCCAAAGTCCTCTTCATTTGCAATCTTCCCTGTTGGGGAACAGGCAAAGAAAATTGAAAATGGCAATCATATCAGTGTAGTCATATGGGAACTGGTAATAAATGCAAACAGGTTCTAAGAACCAAAAAACATGGCCATATGACTTGGGGGGGGGGGAAGAGTGATGTTTTACCACAGCCAGAAGTGCTTTCCAGATCATAATTCATTCTATCATCATTGCAACTGTGAATAGTTGTTAAATGACTGGTTGTTAGCTGAGGACTACCTGTATACACTAGACCAGGGGTGTCAAACTTGTGGCTCGTGGGCCGGATGCATCATGCACTAGGCATGCCCATGCCCGGTTTAGCAAAGGGGGAAAAAGTCACAATATGTCATGTGATGACATATGCATGTGACGATGCAAGTTTGACATCCCTGCACTAGACTGAACTAAAAAAAAGAAAGTTATTCTAGAAAGATTATTATACCATGTTTATAACATTGACAAGAAAATGATAAATCATTTAAGGAAAATGATATATTCCTTAATGTCACAAGTTTATGTTTAATATTTACAGGTTATATAGGATGCACAAGAAAAACAATGCTGAGCAGAGATATTGTAGAAGAATTTCTAAAGTTGCATAATAGTTATTAGTGGCTTATATTTGATGGATATAAACATAGTAAATAATAAGAGGGAGGGAGAGAAGGAAGGAAGGAAGGAAGGAAGGAAGGAAGGAAGGAAGGAAAGAAAGAAAGAAAGAAGGAAGATTGGTTCAGTTTATATGTGGAATTAGACTATTAAGGATAGCAAACAAATAATCTAATCTAAAAGTTTTAGAATAAGCATTTCATAAACAATTAGGAATTGCCAATCAAGTATTTAAGACATATTTAACACCAACAAGACCAAATAAGCACAAAAGCATACAATCCCCAATTAGATGATATTTGCCTAGAAACTGTGTACGAGAGATACTGCACTGTTTTGTCTGATACATTTCATATTTTTATAAGAATGGCTATCAATGAGAGTAACTTACAATTTTAGAAGATATCCAAAATTGCCCTTGTAACAACTTTTCAGAATGGCATATCTAATACTTTTAGAACTTCAAATACTATATTTCAAATACTATAAATTAATATTAGAGCAAACTAATGTTGGGTAATTATTCATATTGAAAAAATGATAAAAGGTATATAGCAAGTTCAATTCTAAAGCAAAATTTGAATCCTGCATTAACCAATGTTAATTTAGTGCACAATGAATATCTATCTATGGCTGGTAGTCTTACAAGGTTCAATTCTCAATATGGGAGCGCCAAAGGGAGAGAACAGGAATAAAATGTGCATTGAAAACTTTTCTTCAACTTTCTTCAATGTTTTTCTGCTCTCAGCTACATCTATATTGTCTATCATGATTTTAGGGTAATTAAAAACAGCAGTGATGAAACAGCTGCATTGCTATTCATTACCTGACTGATTGCTAGTCACTGACTGGGTAATAAATATCATGATATCATAATACCAAAGAGAAATTACGTCACATTACACACTGGCATACCTAATATATATGAAGCAGCTGATGGTGCCAACAATCAAAATTGTCGGAGTTACAGTGAAGGAGCATCTGATCTGCGTAAAATATTCAGAGGTCACTAGAATAGAATAGAATAGAATAGAATAGAATAGAATAGAATAGAATAGAATAGAATAGAATAGAATTTTTTATTGGCCAAATGTGATTGGACACACAAGGAATTTGTCTTGGTGCATATGCTCTCAGTGTACATAAAAGAAAAGATACCTTCATCAAGGTACAACATTTACAACACAATTGATGGTCAATATATCAATATATTGGATAAGGATTATCAGCAACAAAGTTGCAGTCATACAGTCATAAGTGGAAAGAGATTGGTGATGGGAACGATGAGAAGATTAATAGTAGTGCAGATTTAATAAATAGTTTGACAGTGTTGAGGGAATTATTTGTTTAGCAGAGTGATGGCCTTCGGGAAAAAACTGTTCTTGTGTCTAGTTGTTCTATGTGCAGTGCTCTATAGCGTCATTTTGAGGGTAGGAGTTGAAACAGTTTATGTTTAGGATGTGAGGGATCTGTAAATATTTTCACAGCCCTCCTCTTGATTCATGCAGTATACAGGTCCTCAATGGAAGGCCGGTTGGTAGCAATTATTTTTTCTGCAGTCCTAATTATCCTCTAAAGTCTGTGTCTTTCTTGTTGGGTTGCAGAACCGAACCAGACAGTTATAGAGGTGCAAATGACAGACTCAATAATTCCTCTGTAGAACTGAATCAGCAGCTCCTTGGGCAGTTTGCGCTTACTGAGTTGGCACAGAAAGAACATTTTTTGTTGTCCTTTTTTGATGATGTTTTTGATGTTAGCTGTCCATTTTAGAGCTTGCGATATGATAGAACCTAGAAATTTAAAGGTTTCTACTATTGATACTATGTTATCTAGTATTGTGAGAGGTGGAAATATGGAAGGGTTTCTCCTAAAGTCTACCACCATTTCTACGGTTTTGAGTGTGTTCAATTCCAGATTGTTTCGGTCGCACCACATTCATTCGACCTCTTGTCTATATGCAGATTCATCATTGTCTCGAATGAGACCAACCACTGTTGTGTCATCTGCGAACTTCAGTTGTTTAACAGATGGATCATTGGAGATGCAGTCATTGGTATACAGAGAGAAGAGAAGTGGGCAGAGCACATAGCCTTGAGGAGGCCGTGCTAATTGTACAGGTATTTGATGTGATCTTGCTTAGCTTCACCTGCTGCTTCCTGTTTGTTAGGAAGCTTGTGATCCACTTACAAGTCTGTTCTAAAGCTGGTTCTATAGCTGGTTTAGCTTAGTTAGAAGAATGTTTGGAATGATGGTATTGAATGCTGAACTAAAGTCTACAAAGAGGATCCTTGCATAGGTCTTTGGAGACTCAAGATGTTGTAGGATGTAGTGCAGAGCCATATTAACAGCATCATCTGTTGATCTATTTGTTCAGTATGCAAATTGCAAGGGGTCTAACAGCGGATCCGTGATGGTTTTCAAGTAGGAAAGCACTAGCCTGTCAAAGGTTTTCATGACTACAGATGTTAAAGCAACTGGTCTGCAGTTATTCAGTTCCTTGATGGTGGGCTTCTTCGGCACTGGGATGATGGTAGAGCGTTTGAAGCAAGAAGGAACATAGCACATCTCTAGTGATTTAATGAAAATATGGGTGAAGATGGAGGCCAATTGGTCAGCACAGACTTTTAAGCATGAAGGAGTTATCTTGTCTGGGCCTGGAGCTTTTCCTGGCTTTTGTCTGTGAAATAGGTCCTGCACTTCCTTTTCTGTGATCACTAAGGGTTGTGAACCCAATGGGATGGGGTCAGTTGTAGGAGGCTTGGCTGTTGTTGGTGTGTCTGAGATGGGGGATGTGGAGATAGGTGGCTGTAGTTTCCTTTCAACCTGCAGTAAAACTCATTCAGATAATCTGCCAGTTGTTGATTACCTTCAGCCTGGGAAGGAGGTTTGCCATAGCCGGTGATATTTCTAAGAGTTTTCCACATGTTTGCTGGTTCATTTGCTGAAAACTGATTCTTTAGCTTTTCAGAGTAGCTTCTTTTTGCTGCTCTGATCTCCCTTGTTAGTGCATTTCTGGCCTGATTGTACAGCATTTTATCACCTTTTCTGTAGGCTTCCTCTTTGGAATGGCGTAGCTGCTTAAGTTTAGGTGTGAACCAAGGTTTGTTGTTACTGTATATTCACAAGTTCCTTGTAGGTACACATAGGTCTTCACAGAAGCTGACATATGATGTTACAGTATCTGTGAGTTCATCCAGGTCTGCAGAGGTATCTTCAAAAATATTCCAATCAGTGCCTGTAGCTTTAATTTTGCCTCCTCCATCCAGGTCTTCACTGATTTAATTGTTGGTTTTGTAGTTTTAAGTCTTTGCCTGTAAACAGGTATGAGGTGAATCATGCAATGATCAGAGTGCTGCACGTGGTAAAGACTGATAAGCATCTTTTAGTGTTGTGTAGCAATGGTCTACAGTATTCTTGCCTCTGGTGGGACAATTGACATGCTGAAAGTATTTTGGTAACTCTTTCCTTAAGTTTGCCTTATTTAGATCTCCCAAAACAATGGTCAGTGAATCAGGGTGTTTGGCTTCAGCCTCCATGATTTGGTCAGCTAGAGTTTGTAATGCCTTGTTTGCACAGGCTTGTGGTGGAACATAAACAGCAATTAGAAGAAATGAGGAAAATTCACGAGGCGAATAGTATGGTTTGCAGTTGATAATTAAAGTCTCTAAATTGTTGTCACAGAATTTGTAAATTACTTTTAAATCTTGACACCAGTTGTTGTTAATATATAGGCATAAGCCTCCTCCTTTCTTTTTACCAGATGTTTCTGTAATTCTGTCTGATCATTCAATCTGAAACCCTGGAATGTTCAGGATGCTATCTTCAATTTATTCATTTAACCAGGTTTCAGAGAAGCATAGGACTGCTGAATTGCGAAAATCAGAATAGTATTTGTTTAAGAGGAGTATTTCATCCATCTTATTTGCAAGTGAATGTACATTTGTTAGGAAAATTGAGGGCAGAGGAGTTTTAATGCAATTTTTTAATCTGTTTAAGATCCCAGCTCGTTTACCTCTCTTCCATCGCTTCCATCATTTGGTTTTTTTGGTAATCCATGGCTCCGTGGGAATTGCCTCCTCCTGTGTTAGAATCTCCTCCGTGTTTGTAAAGACAGATGGGGGTGAGATCAAAGAAAGCTGCTCCTTAAAGAAATGTTGCTTAATTTTTAGCAGATGGTCTCGTGAGTAGGAAATCCTATGCACAGAGAGAGCCGCAATCAGTAAAATACGTCTAGCAGAAGTCATAGCCACCAAAAAGGTGACTTTACATGTCAAAAGCTGAAGGCTGGTAGTCTGCAAGGGCTCGTATGGGGCCCCTGTGAGGGATTTCAGTACACTGAACAGATCCCATGTGGGGTATCTGTGCAACATGGGGGGACATAAGTTAGTGGCACCCTTCAGGAACCTCCGTATGGTGGGATGCTGTGATAAGGAGGTAGGTGACCCACAAGACAGAACCTGTTGAAAGAGCTGCCACCTGCCTCTTAATGGTGTTTGGTGAAAGCTCACTATCCAATGCATCCTGTAGAAATTCCAGGATCTGGGGTATCGAGGCCTGGAGGAGAGAAACACCTTCACGGTCTCCCCAAGTACAAAAGGCCTGCCAAGTAGCAGAATAAATGTGCTTCGTAGAAGGCCTCCGAGAAGCCTGGATAGGCTCTGCACTACATCCTTCAACATCTTGAGTCTCCAAAGACCTATGCAAGGGTCCTTTTTGTAGACTTTAGTTCAGCATTCAATACCATCATTCCAGACATTCTTCTAACTAAGCTAAACCAGCTACAGGTACCGGAACAGACTTGTAAGTGGATCACAAGCTTCCTAACAAACAGGAAGCAGCAGGTGAAGCTAAGCAAGATCACATCAAATACCTGTACAATTAGCACAGGGGCCCCCCAAGGCTGTGTGCTCTCCCCACTTCTCTTCTCTCTGTATACCAATGACTGCATCTCCAATGATCCATCTGTTAAGCTACTGAAGTTTGCAGATGACACAACAGTGACTGGTCTCATTCGAGACAATGATGAATCCGCATATAGACAAGAGGTCGAACGACTAGCCTTGTGGTGCAACCAAAACAATCTGGAACTGAACACACTCAAAACCGTAGAAATGGTGGTAGACTTTAGGAGAAACCCTTCCATACTTCCACCTCTCACAATACTTGACAACACAGTATCAACAGTAGAAACCTTCAAATTTCTAGGTTCTATCATATCGCAAGATCTAAAACGGACAGCTAACATCAAAAACATCATTAAAAAAGGACAACAAAGAATGTTCTTTCTGCGCCAACTCAGTAAGCTCAAACTGCCCAAGGAGCTGCTGATTCAGTTCTATAGAGGAAATATTGAGTCTGTCATTTGCACCTCTATAACTGTCTGGTTCGGTTCTGCAACCTAACAAGAAAAACACAGACTTTAGAGGATAATTAGAACTGCAGAAAAAATAATTGCTACCAACCGGCCTTCCATTGAGGACCTGTGTACTGCATGAATCAAGAAGAGGGCCGTGAAAATATTTACAGATCCCTCACATCCAGGACATAAACTGTTTCAACTCCTACCCTCAAAACGATGCTATAGAGCACTGCACACCAGAACAACTAGACACAAGAACAGTTTTTTCCCGAAGGCCATCACTCTGCTAAACAAATAATTCCTTCAACACTGTCAAACTATTTACTAAATCTGCACTACTATTAATCTTCTCATAGTTCCCATCACCAATCTCTTTCCACTTATGACTGTATGACTATAACTTGTTGCTTGCAATCCTTATGATTTATATTGATATATTGACCATCAATTGTGTTGTAAATGTTGTACCTTGATGAACGTATCTTTTCTTTTATGTACACTGAGAGCATATGCACCAAGACAAATTCCTTGTGTGTCCAATCACACTTGGCCAATAAAAATTCTATTCTATTCTATTCTATTCTATTCTATTCTATTCTATTCTATTCTATTCTATTCTATTCTATTCTATTCTATTCTATTCTATTCTATTCTATTCCTGATGACTCTGGAGAAGAAATTGTTCTCTGTATTGGTGGAGACAGCAGTCAGGATGGGTAGAACTCCTCCGTTCAGATTGGACAACTGAGTCTGTTGAAGCTGTTAAGTCCTGCCCCTCACTACCAGGAAATCCAGCTTTTGACTCAGTTGTTCAGCCTGGACGAATGCGTCATGAGATTCTCCTTTCCTGACTAGATTCTCCTTTCCTGACTAGATAGTGCAGTGAGTGCTTTGTTTTTTTCCTAGGAAATACCCTTTTCTTTTAAATGAGTCTGAGGCTCTTGACTATATTGGGGTGATCTCTGCTGTCTTCAGAAGGATACTTTGTCTGCTTCAATCCTGTTGAGCAGCAGGCGTTCCTGGATTTTTTTGGTGGGGTCTAGCGCCCCCAAAGACAGCGGAGGGTTGATGGGTGAATTTTTCACACTCCTGACATCACAGGAGCAGCTTCCAGCACTGCTGAGGGCTTGCCGGGTGGTCAGCAGTTTTTTTCTTTAGATTTTACCACTCGGCTGTTTCCTTGATCGCAGTGGAGCTTTCTCGCTCCCGTGTGGGTAGCCTGCATTATACCCAGCCCTCTGTCTCCTCAGTGCGCGCGATTTGCCTTTTGCTGCCAACATTTTTTCAAACAGAGTCAGAGGATTCAAGCAGCGGTGGGAGACATTAGGAGTTTCGGGCTCGCCCCTCCCCTCCCCACAATCATGTAGTGGCAGCCATTTTGGAGGCATTTCGTGAGAGTTTTAATGCGAGTTGGAGCTCAGAATTTTCTGTCCGGCAGTTTGAAGTGCTTAAGTTGGGCATTGAGCTTCGTGCTCATTATTATATATTGCATCTGCCTTTCCTGCAGATTCCACCTGCTGCAGGACAAGCCTTAAGCTTCTGCATACAAGGTTTTCTACTGCTTGCATTCCCACCTCATAGCTGGTGGCTGCCATTTTGGGGCGCAGTTCCCTGAGAATTTTTATTGGCCTTATTGCCACCTCTGGGCTTTGCCCTCTTATTTAAACATGCCAAAGGACTTGGCCAAGTCCAACAAACGCTGGGGATCAGATTCCCCACAGCGAGATGATCAAGGCCCATCAGGAAATACTTCCTCTGGGGCTCCTGTTTCGAAGAGCAGCCATTCCTCTAAGCAGCCCACAAAAGCCCATTCTACTTCCAGCCATAGTAAGTCTTCCAAAGCATCACTCCAGGATGAGCAAAGGAGAGATCAGGCCATTAAAAAAGATTTGTAGCAGGGCGATTTCAACTTTATCCTCCCTTGCAGTAATTAATCCAGAGCCTGTTGTTCCAGCTGGGGCTATTAATCGAGAAGGCGTAGCTTCCACCTCTCCTGGCCAATCTTCCTTACAGTGCTGCCCAGTTGATATCCTCACAGAGGGGTGGATCTCCTCCCCCAGTCATTCAATCAGAGGATGCGCCCGCTGTTGGGGTTTCTGAGGATGTTTCTCATCCAGTTTCCTCCATTGTACATCAGACTGTTGGTCAGGAGGCAGAGCATCAGTTACCAGTTACCAGTATCAGTTACCAGTATCAGTTACCAGAATGTGAATTCAAGCCATCATTGAGCAAACGATTCAAAAGACTCTCCTATCGGGCTTTCAATTATCAGGGCGTACTTCTTCGGCTCATTCTATGGCTTCAGCGATGGGAGATGATCCTGAAGGGGAAGAATTGCAGTCACAGCTGGACACAGTTTCTCCTGCTCAATCAGTCACCAGTTAACACTCCCTTCTGGAAGAGTTGGAACGTGGGGATCCTGACCTGTCTGAAGATGGAAGGTTGCTACCTGAACAACCAGCCTTTACTGGCCTTTTTCCACCTAATCTTTTTAAGTCCTTGCTCTTAAGGCAAAAATGTGGCACAACTGATCAAACTTCATCTGATCAATCAGTAGCATCATCCTCCAAGGGTGCATCAGACCTTGTTTTTTCTGAACCAGATCACGTTGTTGATACTATACCTGCACCTCATCTGTTTGTGGAAAGTGCCAGTGGTCTGCTCCCAGTTCATCAACGATTCCGTCTTCAGCAGACAAACATTTCTTCAATGTAGATCTCAATTTGTCTTTGGTTCTACAAACTCCCACTGTGGATGCTCCAGTAGTGGCTCTGTCAGCCTCTTCCTCCATTCCAGGTCAACCAGAAGAGGGTTTGCATCCGGAGTACAGATGGGCAGAACAGGTGCTTCAGAGAGTACATCAAGGGTCAGCCTGGGCTATCCGCTCATCTTCTTCAGTGTCTTTCTTTAATAAAGCTACCTTGCTGTGGCTTCTGCAATTACAGGAGAAACTTCCCGCAGGGGATACCCATATCTATCAAGATTTGAACAAGATCATTGCAGCTGTTCAATTTTCGATGGATGCCACCTTACATTCCATGCGTTTTGCGTCTAAGTCTATGGCTTCAGCCCTGACAGCTCGGAGTCTGCTCTGGCTTCGTCATTGGCAGGCAGATGCCCGCCATAAGTGGAGATTAGCATCTCCTCCCTTTGCCGGGGAGTTCCTTTTTGGTGCTGCATTAGAGCCATTATTGATTAAAACCAAAGACAAAAGAAAGGTTTTCTGCATCGCAGAGGGGAAAGTCATTTCAATCCGTTCTCCCATCATTCTTCCTTTCGAGGTTCTGATTGGGGGGCCAGTACTTCCAGGTTTCAGGACTCTTTGCACCCTAGACAGAGAGGAGGTCAAGATAGGTCCTCCTGAGGTAGGCCCTTCACCTATAAGCGGCCCTTTCGAGGGGGAGGAAGTCACCCCTTCAGGCGTCATCGTTAAGTGCATTACTGGTTCTCCTGTTGGTGGCAGATTGGACCTTTTTATGGACCAATGGGAGTCTACTACTTTGGATTTCTGGGTCAAGAACACGATTCGATACGGTTTGTCTCTGGAGTTTGTCTCTAGCCCACCTAAATTTTTCATCCACTGCCCCGTCTAAGGACAGGGATAAGCAGGCTCTCATGTCTTCAGCAGTTAAACATTTGCTGGACATTAGAGCGCTTCAACTGGTTCCGGTGTATCAATGGGGAAAGAGGTTTTATTCCCTTTTGCTTTTAGTTCCTAAATCTTCTGGGGGTGGGTGGGTGGAGACCCATTTTAGACTTTAAGATATTAAACCGCTTCGTCGTGTATCGCAAGTTTAAAATGCACTCTCTTCATTCGATTCTAGATGGCGTTAGGAAGAGCGACTTCCTTACTTCCATTTACTTATTTATTTATTTATTATTTTAATTTCTATACCACCCTTCTCCCAAAGGACTTAGGGCAGTTTACAGCCAAAATAAAACAACAGATACAAAAATTAAAAGCAAATTTAAAAGACAAAAATTTAAATTTGGCTAGGAACTATAAAAATCCAATAAAACCCCATTTAAAAACTATTAGGCCAGTCCTGCACGATGGAACAGAAACGTTTTCAGCTCGCGTCGAAAGGTCCGGAGATCAGGGAGTTGGCAGATTCCTGGTGGTAGCTTGTTCCAGAGGGCTGGAGCCCCCACAGAGAAGGCCCTCCCCCTGGGGGTCGCCAGCCGACATTGTCTGGCCGACGGCACCCTGAGGAGACCCTCCCTATGGGAGCGCACTAGTCGATGGGAAGCCACTGGTAGCAGCAGGCGGTCCTGTAAATAACCCGGTCCTATGCCATGGAGCGCTTTAAAGGTGGTAACCAACACCTTGAATTGCACCCAGAAGACCACCGGAAGCCAGTGCAGCCTGCGCAGGAGAGGTGTTATATGGGAGCCACAAGTCGCTCCCTCTATCACCCGCGGGGCCGTATTCTGAACCAGTTGGAGCCTCCGGGTGCTCTTCAAGGGGAGCCCCATGTAGAGAGCGTTGCAGTAGTCCAGGCGGGAAGTGACGAGGGCATGAGTGACTGTGCATAGGGAATCCCGGTCTAACTGGCGTATCAGGTGAACCTGATAAAAAGCTCCTCTGGCGATGGCCGTCATATGCTCTTCTAACAGCCATGCATCCAGAAGGACGCCCAGATTGCGGACCCTCTCCATGGGGGCCATTGACTCACCCCCCACAGTCAGCGATGGAATCAGCTGATTATACCGGGATGTTGGCATCCACAGCCACTCGGTCTTGGAAGGGTTGAGTTTTTCCCCATCCAGACCCGCCTGTTTTTGGAACCCTGTTTTTCTCCATCCAGACCCGCACGGCCTCCAGACACCAGGACATCACTTCAACGGCTTCGTTGGGGTGGTTAGGGGTGAAAATGTACAACTGTGTATCATCAGCATACAGGTGACACCGCATCTCAAAACCACGGATGATCTCGTCCAGCGGCTTCATATAGATGTTGAACAGGAGAGGCGAGAGAACCGACCCCTGTGACACCCCACATAGGAGGCGCCTCGCAGCCGATCTCTGCCCCCCTGCCAACACCCTCTGCGACCAGTCAGAAAGGAAGGAGGAGAACCACTGAAAAATGCCCCCCCCACTCCTAACCCCTCCAGCCATCGCAGCAAGATACCACGGTCGATGGTATCAAAAGCCGCTTACAGGTCTAATAGGACCAGGGCAGAGGAACAACCCCTGTCCCGGGCCCTCCAAAGATCATCCACCAACGCCACCAAAGCGTCTCTGTGCTGTACCCAGGCTGGAAACCGGACTGGGATGGGTCCAGATAGACAGTTTCATCCAGGTACTGAGGGAGCTGATGCGCTACCATACTCTTGACAACCTTCGCCACAAAGCGAAGGTTGGAGACCGGACGATAATTCGCTAAAACAGCTGGATCCAGAGAGGGCTTCTTGAGGAGGGGTCTCACCACCGCCTCTTTCAAGGCGGTAGGGAAGACACCCACTCTCAAAGAAGCGTTAACAATTCCCTGAAGCCAGCCTCGTGTAACCTCCTGTGTGGCCAGTACCAACCAGGACGGACACGGGTCCAATAAACATGTGGTTGCTTTCAGCCTCCTCAGTATCCCATCCATGTCCTTGGGAGCCACAGTATCAAATTCCTCCCAGATGACAACCTCAAGATCCACCTCCATCATCCTGTCCGAATCTATCCAATCTGTGTCCAGCCCATCCCGGATCTGAGCGACTTTATCGTGCAGATATTGTCCAAAATCCTCAGCATGACCTTGCAAGGGGTCCCCTCTAGCTCCCTGAGTAAAAAGGGAGCGGGTCACCCTAAACAAGGCGGCTGGACGATTATCTGCCGATGCAATAAGAGCGGCAAAATACTCACGTTTTGCCGCTCTTATTGCCACTAGGTAGGTCTGAATATGAGACCTTACTAGTGTTCGATCGGATTCAGAACGGCTGGCCCTACAACCACTCTCTAGGTGTCTTTTCCGGCGCTTCATCTCTCTCAGCTCTTCAGAGTACCAAGGAGCCGGTCGAGATCAGCGCCGGGTCAGAGGCCGCAAAGGCACGACACGGTCCAAGGCCCCCGCCGCCACCCTTTCCCAGGTGGCGACGAGTTCTTCAGCCAGGTCATGAACTAGGTCCTCAGATATGGCCCAAGCTCCGTCAGAAACCTCTCTGGGTCCATCAGGTGCCCGGGACGGAACCAGTGTGCCAGTTCCGTCTCCCTGCGATGTGGGTTGGCGGTTCGAAAGTCCAGCCAAAGGAGCGAATGATCAGACCATGACAAGGGTTGAGTAGCTAAATCCCTTAATTCTAGATCATTCAGCCACTGTCCAGAGACAAAAATTAAGTCCAGAGTGTTTCCCCCAATGTGAGTGGGACCATCAGGGTCAGGTCTCAGGCCGTCATGGAAGCCATGAACTCCCGAGCTGCAGCAGATGCTTCACCGAGCGATGGCAGGTTGAAATCCCCCATAACCATAAGTCTAGGGGTATCAACCGCCAACCCGGCTATCACCTCCAGCAGTTCGGGCAGGGCTACTGTCACGCTGCAGGGAGCCAGGTACGTAATCAGCAAACCCACCTGTATCCCCAGACCCCACTTCACAAAGAGGGTTCACATTGACCTCACTGAGGCTTATCTTCACATTCCCATTCTTCCTGATCACCGGCAGTTTCTCCGGTTTTGTTATAAAACTATATCAGTATAGGGCCTTGCCATTTGGGTTGTCCTCTGCCCCAAAGGTTTTCTCCAAGATACTAGCATACTTGGCGGCTCACCTTAGGGCTATTCCAGTCCGGCTCTAATGTTATTTAGATGATATCTTAATTTTATCATCTTCAGAAGCGAGGGCCAGAGACGATCTCCAGGTTACAATTCAGGCCGTCTCATTACATGGGTTCTCTATTAACATAAAGAAGAGTCAATTGACTCCTTTGACCCGTTTACTTCACTTAGGAGCGATAATTGATTCAGTGGTGGGTAGAGTTTTCTTGTCACAGGAGAGACAGGATAGCCTCTGATTCTCAGCCTTTACTGTAGTTAGGGATCGTAAAGTTTCCTTACTGTCATTATCCCAACTCCTGGGTAAGATGATATTGGCCATATCCATTACTCCATGGGCGAGATTTCATTCTAGAGACCTCCAATGGTTCCTTTTGCCTTTCCAGAAGGCGGGCACTGGCAACTCCATCTCCAAGGTTCTGGTGCCCAAGGTGGTTCTCAGATCCCTCATCTGATGGTAGTCATCGGCAATCACCAAGGGCTCCCTCCTTCAAGAGCCTCAGCGGTTAGTGGTGACAACAGATGCCAGTCTTCTTGGTTGGGGAGCACACTTCCAATTGCTGGTGGCTCAGGGCAGCCGGTCCAACCGGGAGCGGCATTTTCCTATCAACTGGCTGGAATTACGAGCAATTTACCTGGCCCTTCATTATTTCGAGAGTCATCTCTCAGGCAGACACGTTCTGGTGCTCACGGACAATATCACTACCAAAGCACATGTCAATCAACAAGGGGGCACCAGATCCAAGTCTCTGATGGTGAAAGCAAAGAAGTTGCTCGAGTGGGCGGAACGGAACCTACAGTCCTTGACAGCGGAGCACATTTCTGGGGTGGCCAATGTTCAGGCAGACTGGCTCAGTCACCAAGTCATCGACCAGGCGGAGTGGCGTCTGCATCCAGATCTCTTCAAGAGCATCTCATGTTGATTTGGCACTCCGGTGGTGGACATGTTCACAACGTCGCAGAACACGCAGCTCCCTCGTTTCTTTTCCAGGTTCTCAGATCCTCGAGCAGAGGGCGTTGATGCGCTCCGCAGCCCATGGCCAGAGGGGCTTCTCTATGTGTTGCCTCCTCTCCCAATCACCCCGAGGGTGGTACAATGAATTCTGGAAGAACAGGCGGAAGTAATCCTTCTTGCTCCCCATTGGCCTCAGAGGTCTTGGTTCGCAGACCTCAGGTCATTGTTAGTGGCTCCTCCTTGGCGGATTCCTCCAAATAAAGTGTCGGTAAGTCAGGGGGCTCCAGTTCATCCAGATCCTCAATGGCTTCAGTTGACCGCTTGGCACTTAAGCGGAGCGCTATGAGAAGGGACAATATGTCTGCCGGGCTCATACGAACCTTCTACTGAATGCCTCCTTTCAGGCATTTTGCCTTCAGCCTTCAGCCTTCAGCCTCCTGGCAGGCATTTTGCTCCTGGTATAAGTGGGTGGGGGCATCCCTGTTCTGGGTTTCTATAATTCAGATTTTAGAATTTTTGCAGGAGGGTTTAGACAAGGAATTAGCTCCCAACACCCTTCGTAGGCAGGTGGCAGCCCTTTCCACTGTCCTATCCTGTGAGCCCCTGACTTCCTTGTCCCAGCATCCATCAAGAGATTTTTCAAGGGGGCCACGAACTTGTGTTCTCCGGTAGTCCATAGATTTCCTACCTGGGACCTTTTCTGGTTTTTAATTCCCTGACAGGACCTCCTTATGAACCCTTGAGAACTACTAGTCTTAGATTATTAACTTGTAAGGTTGTTTTTTGGTGGCCATCACCTCCACTAGGAAGATTTCGGAATTAGCTGCCCTTTCGGTCCGCAGTGACCTCTGCGTGTTCCATCTGGATCGTGTGGTTCTTCGTCTGGACCCTTCGTTTCTTCCTAAACTTAATTCAGTTTTTTATCACATGCAGGAACTAATTTTACCTGATTTTTGTCCTCACCCGGTTCACGAGTTGGAGCACCACTGGCATATACTGGACGTTCGAAGGGCGTTGCAGATTTATATTAAGAGAACGGCGGAACTACGATGGACAGAGTCCTTGTTCATTTCCTTTCTTCCTGTTTCCTTAGGGCGCGAGGTGACTTCATCAACCATTGGCAGATGGATTTGACACATGATAGCCAAGGCTTACGAGATGAGATCTCTGCCAAGACCCATGCACCTGACAGCGTACTCTACTTGCAGTGCAGCTACCTTGGCTGCCTGGGCCACTCAGGCATCCTTAGTGGAGATATGCAGGGCGGCTACCTGGATGTCGCCTTCGCCATTTATTAGGCACTACAAAGTGGACAAATTTGCTTCAGCTGAGGCAGCATTTGGCCGTAGAGTACTGCAGCGGATGCTCACTTCTAATGTTGAATCTAATCAGACCGGTCCCCCCCATAGTTAGGGACACTAGTCTTTGGTATGTCCCATCCTGATTGCTGTCTCCACCAATACGGAGAAGGGGCGTTGGTACTTACCTGAGATGCACCTTCTAGTTGTGTGGAGACAGCAGTCAGTCCCACCCTGGTTCGGTCTGTGACTAATCTTACCTTTGTTTCTCCATTTCCACGATGCATCGAGTCTGATATTCTCACCTTCGCCAAAAGCTGGATTCCTTGGTAGCGAGGGGTGGGACTTAACAGCTTCAACAGACTCAGTTGTCCAATCTGAACGGAGGAGTTCTACCCATCCTGACTGCTGTCTCCACTCAACTAGAAGGTGCATCTCAGGTAAGTACCAACACCCCTTCCCACTCAGAGCGGTGGTCTGAGTGCCAGGTGGTCAGTTGGAGTGCCAGGCGGTCAGTTGGAGCCACTGTGGGTTCCACAGTGTGGGTCTGGATGGACCAACGCCCCCTGGCTGAGCAACACCACAACCTGAGGGATTCTCCAGGGTTGGGCTACAGATAATAGCTGGAGGTCTGCAAACCATGGCCGCCAAGGCCAATGAGGTGTGAGAAGAATGACCTCTGCCCGCTCCTCCAGAATCTTCTGCACCACCCTTGAAAGGAGTGATGGGTGGAAATGCATACAAGAATCCCCATGGCCAGGGACTGTGAAGGGCATCTGTCCCTTCTATGCATGGAGCTGGAAACCAGGCATAAAAGTGAGGGAACTGCACATTCTCTGGAGTAGCAAACAAATCCACCTCCGGGAGGCCAAAGTGGTCTGTCAGATCCCAGAAGAGGGATGGGTGCAGGTGCCACTCCACATGGTTGATGACTGTCTAGCTCAGCTAGTCCGTTTGCACTTTGGACACCCCAAAGATGTGCTCCGCTCTCAAGGAGTGCAGATGCCACTCTGTCCAGAGGCTTAGCCTCTTGGCCTCCAACATCAGACCGCTGGATCTGGTGCCCCCTTGGTGGTTGATGTGCGCCTTCTTGGCCACATTGTCTGTACGGACCAACACATGGTTGTTCATGACCACATGTCAAAAACACCGAAGAGTCAAATACACTGCCCGTAGCTCCAGCCAGTTGATGTTTCATTGCAGATCATGGCCCAACCATCTGCCTTGAGCAATGTGGGACTGGATATGCACTCCCCAATCAAGAAGGCTGGCATCCGTCGTTAGCACCAATTGTTGAGGTTTGAGGAACATCTGCCACTTGGATATGGCTGAAGACCTCAACCAGGTGAGGGACTTGCTGACTCTGGGGGGTACCTGGACCTTGGTTGGAGAACTGCCCTTCCCATCTTCTGAAAAGGCAAACCACTGAAAATCTTGGGCATGAAGACGGGTCCATGGGGTGACATGAATGGCCAAAACCATTTTGCCTAAGAGCGTTGACAGCAGTGTCAAAGGGACCTTGTGTTCACTTTGAACATTACAAACTAGTTCTCGAAGACTGGCCTACCGCTCCTGAGACAAATATACTCTTCCCTCTAGGGAATCTATCACAGCCCCAAGATGGAGCAATCGGGTCAAAGGAGTCAAGTGACTTTTCTCCATGTTAATGGACAAGCTGTGCTCCTTGAGACAAGAAATAGTTACTTGGAGATCGTGGATGGAAAGGTCCCTCGACAAGGACTGAATTAAAATGTCATCCAAGTAACATTGGACCTGGATAGGGATAGACCTAAGGTGAGCTGCCAATGCAGCAAGCACCTTAGTAAAGGTGCGGGGAGCAGAAGAAAGTCCGAAAGTGTCATGTCCCCCTCTCCCTCTGACGGCCAGGTTTAGGAGTCTGTATCAAGCGTGGCCATGAAGCCTCTGGGAACGTCGGACATGCAGTTAACATTGCATGACAGAACGACTTCCTCCCCCTTGAAAGGGCCATTTGACTGAAAGGGCTCTACCTCAAGGAGGCCTGTCCAGGTGTCCCTGCTGCCTAGGCCCAAAGGACCCCTGGGAATGGGAAGGTCCAGCATCCCAGTCAGATCCCCGAAAAGGAGGCCTATGGAAGAAAGGAGAAAATTGACTCTCGGACTTGCGCTGAGAAGTAGGTAGTATCTTCCGCTTGTCCTTTTTTTCCACCAACAAAGTCTCTAACGTGGGTCCCAACAACTTCTCCCTGGTAAAGGGAGCCGAAGCGAGCCACCACTTGTGATGGGTGTCTGCCTGTCAATGTCGGACCAGATCATGCGACATAGAGCCACCGCTGAAGCCATGGATTTAGACGCAAACCGGGCAGAGTTGAGTGTGGCATCAGAATTGGACTGCAGCAACAATCTTGTTAAGATCTTGCTGCAGTCTCGTGTCATCAGGAGTAATTTGTCCTGCAGCTGGCACAATCACAATAAGGTTGCCCGGTTGAAAAAGGACACTATGGTGGCTGATTGAATAGCCCAGGCTGCCCCTTGATGAACCCATTGAAGAGTCTGATCTGATCGTCGCTTTTTTGGCCACAGCCCTTCATCCAGATCTCCTGGGATGGCAGTGTTTGACAGCAAGGCAGCATAATTAATTGATACGGAACACTGACCATGCCAGGCAAAAATTCCAACAGACCTGCCAAAGGCCCTCAAACAAAAGTTGTCACTACAAATAATGACCAAAATGAATCAAGAATATACTATAAATGTAATGAATCAATAAAAGAAAATGAAGAATCAAAGAAATGCTGACTATGCACCAATTATGCCCACCACTCCTGCCTGAAAATAAACAAATCAATAGACAATTTCCTTCAATCAGATCCTGCATTTATCCATTTTTGTCCATCTTGTCTTCCTAAATTAGACTACCTAAATTCCATGTCTGATAGAGTCCATACCATGGAAACAACTATAAAGTCACAACAAACAACTATAAAGTCACAACAAACTATTCATTCAGACAAGCTTAGAAAAAAGAATACTAGCATGTTTAGAACCACATTTCACAAATCTTGAAAAAAAATTACAGCACAAAAAAATGAAAACTCAGCAGATCAAAATCTTTTCCAAATCAAACAATCCAATCCAATTCAATAAACATTGTTTATGTTTATGTTTATGTTTATTCAAATTTGTATACCGCCCTATCTCCCTAGGGACTCAGGGCGGTTCACAGGCAAATAAAATACATATAAATACAAGATAAAATGTCCGTTAAAAAACTTATTAAATATAGCCCGATAATTAAAACAATATATATAATAAAACCCATTTAAAATCTAAATTTAAAAAACCTAGTCCAGCCCTGCGCAGACGAATAGATGTGTTTTAAGCTCGTGGCAGACGGTTCGGAGGTCCGGAAGTTGACGAAGTCCTGGGGGGAGTTCGTTCCAGAGGGTGGGAGCCCCCACAGAGAAGGCCCTTCCCCTGGGTGTCGCCAGACGGCACTGCCTAGCCGACGGCACCCTGAGGAGTCCCTCTCTGTGAGAGCGCACGTATGGATATATCATTGGTTCAGGTTTTCTTAGGCCTCACAGCCGGGAGAACTTGACTTGACCTTTTTCGGTGCTACATGACAGACATGATTTATAGTACCCATAGCATTGCATCCTCAAGTTAAGTTTTGCTTTCCCTGAGTTAGGTCCCTATTCCGCTGAACTTTCCCTGAGTTAGTTTTGCTTTCCCTGAGTTAGGTTTCTATTCAGGTAAAATGTATGATTTCCTGAAAACCATGTGGTATTTTGCTAATACGTATACTCTAAATGCTCGCTGATTGGTAGTATTAACTTTCTATATGCTAATTCCCTCCTTGCTGTAGTTACCCCTCCCTGCTAAAACTGCATAATAAAAGAGACTGTTGCGATCTAAAGGGGATTCTCCTTTTACAACCCCTTTCTTCGTGCTCTCTCATCTTGAAAAACTCCTGGTGTGGTGTCTTTTATTCGGCTTCTTTCGTCCTTGCGAGGACCTCCTAAATTGTCTCAGCGAGGGCTGAGATTCGTTCCTGCGGGAACCCAGGACAACATCAACAGGGAACCTAGGACAACAAATACGTGTTGCAGACCAACAGCAACATCTGGGGGCTCGTCCTGTCCTGTTGTGTTGTCCAGAGGCGCGATCGTTGTCTAGCGGTGCGTCACCTTCACCCTCATTGCTTACCCGTCGGGACGCGACACATGCATACGTAAGTAATGGGCTCCTCGAACTCGAAAGTCTCATCATTGATAGGAATGAGCTTTACTCTCTGGTGAAGAAGGCTAATTGTTTGCAAAAAGTTAATGGCACCACTGTCTATCCTCTTTCTAAGAAATCTCTTACCTCTTTTCTAGTCTCCTTCTGTCTCTGTAGCTGCCTCTGCTCCCCCTGCAGACACAGCTCTTTCTCCCCCTGCAGCGTCTCCCCCTCCGCCGGAGGATACAGACACGGCTGCAGGCACTCTTTCTGCCTTGGTTGCCTTTTCTTCTCTTTCTCTAAGAACTGAACCCCCGATATCGGCTTACCCTTTAAACCTCAATCCAGCAGGAGGGGGACAGCCGATACACGAGAACATCAATGTACGGGTGCTTAAAAATTTAAAAGACGCTGTACTTCCTACGGCATTCACTTTCCGTTCCTTCAGTTCCTATGCCTGCTCATTCCTTTCCCTCCTCCTCCCTTTCCCCCCACTCTGAACCTTCAAAGCATATTGAGCTAGAAAGCATATTGTACCAAATACCTGTTTCTTCCATCCCTGCTTTGAAAACTGCCTCCTTTCCCCTGCCTGCCTCCCTTCCCCCAGAGCACCCCTTCCTTTCCCCCATGGGTGCGATCGCTCAGACTAAGAGAGCATATGCACCAAGACAAATTCCTTGTGTGTCCAATCACACTTGGCCAATAAAAAATTCTATTCTATTCTATTCTATTCTATTCTATTCTATTCTATTCTATTCTAATCAGCAACTGATTTGGTTCGATTACTTCTCTATATCTGGAAACAATCTGGACAAGGATTTGCTCACAGCGACTGTATGGAAAAAATTGGGAACCTTTTTCCATGAAAGTACAAGAGCCCCTGTAAAAATTCTGTACATCTGGCACATGATCCTTGAATGCCTCATTTTACTTGCAGACGTCACTTAGATCAAAAATGACTTAAAAGGATCCACAATCACAGTCATGATTTAAACTGCTGAGTTTTCTCAGACAAGTTCCCCAGGTCTGTAAATGTTGTTTGATGATGTGTGTGCTTGTGTATGTATGTATGTGATCATTTTCAGACCTGCATAAGAATTGTAGAGATAATTGTGATGCTTGATTTGCATGGAATGTGTGTATGTGCAAAACTCATTGAGAAGGTGTGAAATTTCTGTGTTGTCTTTTGGATTTGCAAGAAATGTGTACATGTGTGAGAAATTGTCTCTGCATGTGTGTATGTGTGTGTGTGTGTGTATCTGTCTGCATAAATTCCGTATGCAAGCAGCCAGGTACTTTTGGAAAAAAAAAAAACAACAACATTTTTTTTTCCTTTTGCAAGCAAGTGAGTTACTTTTGGACATTTTTTTTCTCTTTATATGCATGAGAATGTCTTTCCAGTGAGTTACTTTTAACTTTTTTTTTTCTCTGCCCTCGCTGGCTTATCTTAACTACTCCCCCCTTTGTTCCTTGTAGTGCCAGGGAAAAGGGTGGGCTACGGGGGAGAACCATTCACCCCCACTCCATTTTTTCTTCTTCTCTCTCTTCTTTCTTGTCTGAGAAGGGAGGGACAATTAGGCTCTCTGGAAGCATTGCTTTTGTAAAAGGCTATGTAAAAACTATGCAGATATATTTTCTTTTCCACCCTGAAAACAATTTTGATTTTAATTTTCAACCCTGAAAACACTTTTGATTTTACCTTTTAACCATGAAAACAATTTTGATTTTAATTTTTAATCATGCATACAATTTTGATTTTGCTTTTAATTTTTATTTTTTATCTTTTCTGGAACTTTTTGAGGTTTAACCTGCCTGATTAAACCTATACCTTTATAAATGTTTTCAAAGCACTGAGTTGACTAAAAATGTTTCATTTAGCTTTGTATTTTTGCAGCTGTTAACATACATAATTAGAGTTGGAAGGGACCCTTGGAGGTCTTCTAGTCCAACCCCCTGCCCAGGCAGGAAACCCTACAGCATTTCAGACACATGGCTATCTTCTTATGCATTTTTTTTTAAGCGTAAATCTGTTTTTTGGAAAATGCACTCAGGTTTTCCACACAAACTGACTCACCCTTATTTGCTGTTTGTATTGTTTCTTTTTCTTTTTTAGCAGCACAATATGTGCCCTGTTTTAGGAACTATTTCAGAGATGAGTTAGAAAGTTATAGGATGTGATAAGTTAGAAGGTTGTGGTTTGTTTTTGGAAGTTTTTGATAGCATGGATTTGTTAGTGACCAACTTCCACACATGAATAAAAAGGGTGGGAGTTGGGTTTAAATTGATTGATTGTCTTTTTCTCTGTCTTCCACATAGTACCTTTCAACCTCATCTTAGACAGTCTACTCAAATAGTAAAAACTATTTTTCAATCTTACTTGTCCCCTTCTCTTGATTCTAATCTCACTTCTCTTTTCACAACTTTACAGTCTCTCATTTACAAACGTACACATCCCTATTTTGTTACACATCTACGGTTATCAACCTTTTCCTGGTTTTCTCCAGGAAGGGAACAATGTAGCAGACGCTGCGGCCTCTGCCTCCTCTCTTTTGACACTTTCTCCTGTCTCTCCTTGGGACAGTCACTCCTATTTTCATCAAAACAAAAAGGCGCTCATGAAACAATTTGGCTTCACGGCTGCTGAGGCATCTGATCATACATCAATGCCCTACTTGCAGCCGCCAAGGTAACTCTCTTCCGATGGGGGTCAACCCCAGAGGAACAGTGGCCTGTCAACTATGGCAAATGGATGTAACTCAATATCCATCCTTTACCCCTTGGAAATATTCAGGTTTCATCATGGCAACCTTGCAAAGGGGTGAAACCGCAAAACAAGTTATTAATCATTGTATTCGGACTTTCGTAACGTTGGGATGTCCAAAAACTCTAAAAACTGACAATGGACCAGCCTATACGAGCTCTGCCTTTGCACAATTTTGCCATCACTGGTCAATAATCCATAAATTCGGCATTCCTTTCAATAGCCAGGGCCAGGCCATTATAGAAAGAGCGAATTTGACTCTTAAACAGGCCTTGGACAGACACTTGGGGTCAAAAGGCATCAGCCCCCCGACACTCCCGGCGTTGCAAAATGTATTAAATGTTTGCTTGTATTCATTGAATTTTCTTAATCTAACTGGATCTCCTGCCTCTACTGCTGCCTCGAGACAGTTTTCCGCTCCTCCCCTCCCCTCTTCTCGTCCTCTGGTATATTATAGGCATCCTCCGGATCCAGCTTGGAAAGGTCCAGCTCAATTGATTACCTGGGGAAAAGGCTACGCTGCAGTTCAATTGCCTGATCGAGTCCTGTGGGTTCCGGCTCGCTGTGTTCGCCCCTGTCATCTCAATCAACCAAAAAAGAAAGATGAAGATCCTTCTGATCCTATCACTGATCTCTCTTGCCTCTTCTGTCCCTAATGCCTCTCCTTCTCTTCCTAAATGTACTTTCCTTGAACGTTTAAGTGCTTATATAAGAGTTCCTCATTGTAGAGTACAAACCCCTCTTGGGGGTCGTGCGGAACTTGTTTGCAGACAACGCCATCCCTTGCTGCATCCAGCTCAGTGGATATGGCTAAAGAATGGATATCCAATCCATCCCTCTAACAATACTTACATTATATCCTCTCCCTGTTCTACTTCTCTGTTAATTTTTAACATCTCATCTGAAGACTACAGCACTTATGTATGCTCCCTGTTTTTCCCAAAGCAAGAAAGATCTTTTGACATGAAAATTTCCCTTCTCTCTGCTACCCATTTCTCCTCTGACATATTTCGCTCCTTGCCCTCTTCCCACGTTTCTACCCCTGCAGCTATCCGTTCGCAGCGCTCCTTATCCGGAGCACAGCAGAACCTGCATCGTCCCGCGAATTATACTTGGACTATTTTGAACTTCCAAGGAAGCGTCCTTCATTCCATCTCTAATCGAACTCTGTGGCCTTGGTTTCCTGCACTCTACTTTGACTTTGCTGAAATGCTGGTCGGCGCCCATGGATTTAAACATAAAACAAAATGTGATCCTTCCCCTCGGGACGTCTGGGCAATTGGTCCAGGCCTGTATATCTGCCCAGGACATCTTACTGATCTCTCCCATCTAGATGAATGTGGGACCATCTCTGATTGGTACTGCAAGTCCTGGCAATGTGTGTCAACCGGAAAGATTTGGTGGACTGCTCCCTATACTACTGACTATATCAAAGCTATACTAGGCCCTGATAACAATTTGCCTTGGAATTCCTGCTCCAATTGGGCCTGCTGCGCGTTCGCCTCAATCCTATGACTGTTACTTTTACATCTCATGGAAGGAGTCTTCCGATTACTGAATGGCTTAAAGGGAAAAGATGGGGGAAGGTCGAACGATAATTCGAATACAGACATCCAGGAAATATATTCATAATTGTCTTACCATGTCCTTAGAAACATCCCCACCTGTGGGCCCAAACAAACAAGTCAATTCGCCTTTTACAGCCCTTGATTAAAAGCAACAATCCATTGGTGTCCTTGGTCTCCTCTGCATGATGCCCTTGTGGCAGCCCGTACTTTTCTAACAATGATAGTAGGTGTTGGCTGTGTCTGTCTTCTCAACCCCCTTTTTATGAGGCCATAGGTTCCGCCCTACCTTTTACCAATAGCACCTCAGATACCGGTTGCAGGTGGTCTAACTCTTCTATAACGGTATCCTCAATTGAAGGTCAAGGTTGTTGCCTTGGGTATGTACCCTCTAACTTTTCTCACTATTGTATCAATGCCTCCTCGGATGCCTATACTTCCTGCACAATATACTTGTCCAAAGAAAGGCTAGGACTTGACACTGGAGGGTGGACTATAATACACACTACTCTATCAACTGCAGATTGAAAGATAGAGAAAAAGAGCGTTCTCAATCCCACACGTGGTATCAGGGAATGTTTAATCTCTCTCCCTGGTTGACCACCCTCCTCTCTGCCCTAGTTGGTCCTCTGATTTTGTTGCTCCTTGCATGTACAATTGGCCCATGTGTTATGGGGAGAGTTCTAGCATTCTTGAAACAACGACTAAACAGTATTGGAGATGATGTCCTCTTACTAAGGCACACTGTTGAAAATGAATATAAACAACCTCTTTTAGAATTAGCCTCTGAGACTGATGAAGACTCTGAATCGGGAACCATTCCTTTGGAAAAGCGTACTGGCTCCCTGCAGGCTCTCCCGGAGGGGGGATCCACTGGGGATGTCATAGCTTTAGAAGAATATTACCCATCTTAAAAAATAAAAACAGAGGACATATGGATATATCATTTACCCATCTTAAAAAATAAAAACAGAGGACATATGGATATATCATTGGTTCAGGTTTTCTTAGGCCTCACAGCCGGGAGAACTTGACTTGACCTTTTTCGGTGCTACATGACAGACATGATTTATAGTACCCATAGCATTGCATCCTCAAGTTAAGTTTTGCTTTCCCTGAGTTAGGTCCCTATTCCGCTGAACTTTCCCTGAGTTAGTTTTGCTTTCCCTGAGTTAGGTTTCTATTCAGGTAAAATGTATGATTTCCTGAAAACCATGTGGTATTTTGCTAATACGTATACTCTAAATGCTCGCTGATTGGTAGTATTAACTTTCTATATGCTAATTCCCTCCTTGCTGTAGTTACCCCTCCCTGCTAAAACTGCATAATAAAAGAGACTGTTGCGATCTAAAGGGGATCCTTTTACAACCCCTTTCTTCGTGCTCTCTCATCTCGAAAAACTCCTGGTGTGGTGTCTTTTATTCGGCTTCTTTCGTCCTTGCGAGGACCTCCTAAATTGTCTCAGCGAGGGCTGAGATTCGTTCCTGCGGGAACCCAGGACAACATCAACAGGGAACCTAGGACAACAAATACGTGTTGCAGACCAGCAGCAACACGCACGGGTCGGTGAGAGGTATTTGGTAGCAGCAGGCGGTCCCGTAGATAGCCCGGCCCATTGCCTAATCCACAACCTAAACCGCAAATATCAGCCAATGAACCAAACAACGTAGCCATACTAGTAAAAGATACCATCGAGAGAGAACAAAAATGTCAGAATGCTATATTATTTGGATTAAATATTACCAGTGAATCTGATCTATCTAAAGTTCAATGCAAGGCCGTGCTGAGGATTTTGGATTGTATCTGCACGATAAAATCGCTCGGATCCGTGATGGGCTGAACACTGATTGGGTGGTTCAGGGTGAGATGATGGAGGCGGTTCTTGAGAATGTTGTTTGGGATGCGTTTGATTCTGTGACTCCCAAGGACATGGACAGGTTGCTGGGGAAGCTGAATTCGACCACAGGTTTACTGGACCCATGTCCCTCCTGGTTGGTACTGGCCACACAGGAGATTACACGAG
Source organism: Ahaetulla prasina (assembly GCF_028640845.1). Classification (NCBI taxonomy): domain Eukaryota; kingdom Metazoa; phylum Chordata; class Lepidosauria; order Squamata; family Colubridae; genus Ahaetulla; species Ahaetulla prasina. Next base: position 79,070,007 of record NC_080542.1, on the reverse strand, counting down.
GCTGGCTTCAGGGAATTATCAACGCTTCTTTAGTGGAGGGTGTCTTCCCAGTTGCCTTGAAGGAGGCGGTGGTGAGGCCCCTGCTTAAGAAGCCCTCCCTGGATCCAGCTGTGTTAGTTAATTATCGTCCGGTCTCCAATTTTCGTTTTGTGGCGAAGGATGTCAAGAGTGTGGTGGCATGGCAGCTTCCCCGGTACCTGGAGGAAACTGTCTATCTAGACCCGTGCCAGTCTGGCTTCCAGCCTGGGTACAGTACGGAGACGACTTTGGTCGCGTTGGTTGATGATCTCTGGAGGGCTCGGGACAGGGGTTGCTCCTCTGTCCTGGTCCTATTAGATCTGTCAGCGGCTTTTGATACCATCGACCATGGTATCCTGCTGGCGGTTGAGGGGTTTGGGAGTGGGGGGCACCATTTTTCGGTGGTTCTCCTCCTACCTCTCCGACCGCTCACAGACTGTGTTGGCAGGAGGGCAGAGATCGACTGCGAGGCGCCTCACTTGTGGGGTGCTGCAGGGGTCGGTTCTCTCGCCGTTCCTGTTCAACATTTATATGAAGCCGCTGGGGGAGATCATCCGTAGTTTCGGGGTGAGTTGTCATCTATATGCTGATGATACTCAGTTGTATATCTCCACCCCGAACCACCCCAACGAAGCCGTTGAAGTAATGTCCCGGTGCCTTGAGGCCGTACGGGTCTGGATGGGGAAGAACAGACTTCGACTCAACCCATTCAAGACCGAGTGGCTGTGAATGCCAGCATCCCGGCACAGTCAGTTAGTTCCATCGCTGACTGTGGGGGGCGAGGCGTTGGCCCCCAGGGAGACGGTACGCAACTTAGGCGTTCTCCTGGATATATGGCTGTCGCTAGAAGAGCATTTGACGGCTGTCGCCAGGGGAGCTTTTTATCAGGTGCGCCTGATACGCCAGTTGCGTCCCTTCCTGGACCAGGATTCGTTATGCACGGTCACTCACGCCCTCGTCACCTTTCGCCTGGACTACTGCAATGCTCTCTACATGGGCTCCCCTTGAAGAGCACCCGGAGGCTCCAACTGGTCCAGAATGCGGCTGCGCGGGGGATAGAGGGAGCAGCTCGTAGCTCCCATATAACACCGCTCCTGTGCAGACTGCACTGGTTACCGGTGGTCTTCCAGGTGCAATTCAAGGTGCTGGTTCTCACCTTTAAAGCGCTCCATGGCTTGGGACCAGGTTACCTACGGGACTGCCACTGACAGCCTCCCATCGACCTGTGCGCTCCCATAGGGAGGGCCTCCTCAGGGTGCTGTTGGCCAAACAATGCCGACTGGCAGCTCCCAGGGGAGGGCCTTCTCTGTGCGGGCTCCTGCCCTGTGGAATGAGTTACCTCTGGGGCTACACCAACTGCCCGACCTCCGGACCTTTAAGTGCGAGCTTAAGACTCTTTTATTCCAACGGGCAGGGTTGGCCTAATTTTAACAGGGGTGGTTTTATTAGGGTCTATTTTATATTTTATTAGTTTTAAATTATGGGGCCAATTTTTAGAATCAGATTTTTAAATAATGTTCTTAATTTGTTTCTTTTTGTACAATTTTTACTTTGGCTGTAAACTGCCCTGAGTCTTCAGAGAAGGGCAGTATAAAAGTATAATTAATAAATAAAGATTAATAAACATTAAAAACTACAATTCACCCACCTTCTTCCCTGAAGAAATAACTGAAGTCTCCAGAGATGGACCTGAATACAAAAACAGTGACGGCTCAGTGGCACCTAAATTCTGTAGAGTCATCTGCATAAATGAGACTAGCAAAAGAAAGTTCATTCATGCTATAAACTCAATTGCCAGAAGCAGCCCCAGCCTCAACAAACTTAGAGCAAGGCCATTTCTGCAAAGGATTCGCTCCTGTGAACTCCACACAGAACTCAAACGACAAGAAGGCGAAACCAACCTTTACATTGACTACCATGCTGACTGCATAAAAAGAAAAATCTATAGTCAATTGGCAAACATCCAACCCCCCATCACTCAAAACATCCAGCCATCCGTTGTACAAAACTTCCAACCATCCGTCGTACAGAACCTTCAACCAACCATCATTCAACCAACCAACCTCCAACCATCCGTCGTACAAAACTTCCAAACCCCCGTACAGAAATTCCAACCCCCGTACAGAATTTCCAGAACCGTCAACCCGTCGTACAGAACCTTCAATCAACTGTCATTCAACCAACCAATCTCCAACCATCCATCGTACAAAACTTCCAACCACCCATCGTTCAGAACCTCCAACCACCCGTCGTTCAGAACCTCCAACCGTCACCCAAAATTAGGTATGCACGTCCCTTATTTCCTCAACACCAAACACTGCAGATCTCAAATGCAAACTGATAAATGCAAGAAGCATTGTAAACAAATTGCCTGAATTTCTCCTCTTGTTAAATACTGGTACATTTGACATTATATTTGTATGTGAAAAATGGCTGAACTCATTCCTCCCTGACTCTATTATTTCAGACAAAGAGTATTATGTTTTTCGGTCAGATCGACAAACCCGCAGAGGAGATGGAGTGGCTATCTTTTACAAAAAGTCACTGAATCTAAAAAATATTTAAGTTGCACATAAACTCGCTCTTCCTGAAACTATTGTATGTGAACTGTCCCTTAACATCACACTTTGCTTCTTGCTCTGCTACAGAGCCCCTGACTACGACATCGCACATGCGAACATGTTAACCAAACTACTAAGATGGGCCACCTTTTGCCCATATCCTCTCATCTTCCTGTGTGACCTCAACCTACCTTTTATTAACTGGATAACAAACAAATGTACACCTGAACCCATTCACACTATCCTGTACAATGCTGTTACAAATCTAGGTCTTGATCAACTAGTTACTAACAATACAAGACACAACAACTGCCTTGACCTCATCTTCTGCAACAATGCAAACTCAATTTATGGACTACAAATAAAAGAACCCTTTTCCAACAGTGACCACAGCATGATAGACTTTTGTCTCAATACATGCCCTTACAAAAATCTTCTTAATAATGTTCTTATAGTGTTTAAGAAGAAAAGTTTATTGATTTTTTCTTCTTTTTATTTCTTTTTTTCTTCTTCTTCTTGATATTACTTAGTTTAAAAATGGCCTTTAAGCAAAGAGATTTAACCACTTCTAAAATATTGGAAATTTCTTCACTTCAGGTACGGAAATTGAGAGAGGATATTAAAGAAAGTCTAAGGAATTTTTTACAGGAGCTCATGGAGGCTCATCTTTCAGAAATAGATCAAAAATTTAATGAAATGGAGAAAGAAATACTGGAATTTAAAGATCTGGTGGAAGAGCAGAGGAGGGAGATGGAAAAATTAAAGGAATCTATTACCCCATTATTGTTATCTAGCACACAGACAGAAGAAAGACTGGATGAAATTAACCAAATTAATTTAGATTTGCAAAGGAAAATAGATGAAGTTCAAATTAATCTGAATTTAGAAAATAAAATAGACGATATTCAGGTTAAGGTTGATAAGGCAGATGAAGAAAGGGTTATATTACAATATAAATTAATGGAATATGCTATAAGGGTGAGAGGATTAAGAGAGTGTAAGGAAGAAAATTTGAAAGAGATTTTTATTCAGGCCTTTGCTCAGATAGAAGGAGTGGAACCAGAAGATTTTGAAGTTAATATTGAAAAAATTTATCGTGTTAATTCTTGGTGGGCAAGGCAGAAGTGTTTACCGAGAGATGTGGTTATTTATTTTACAAATAAGAAGATTAGGTATGGAATTTTGCAAGCATTTTATGAAAATAAATTTCAAATATTAGGACAAGATATAATAATGATGAAGGAAATTCCTCCTAAAATGTTAAGAAAGAGAAAAGAATTTGCTTTTCTGGTGGATGAGTTTAAGAAACATCAGATATATTTTAGATGGGAGGTTCCAGCTGGTTTAACAGTGAATTATAAAGGAAGAAAGTATTTTCTCAATACAATTTGTAAAGCACGAGATTTTTATACTAATGTATTAAAGATTGGGAATTCTTTATTAATAGATGTTAAGTTGAATGGTGAAAAAATGGTGGAAAATGTAAGACAGAAGAAGGGGAGGGAGAATGTTTAACTTTATTATATATGATTATGGTTAATTTTTGTAAATGATTTATTGTGGATATAAATGTGTAATTTTAGGGGTACTATTTGATATATTAAGGTATAAAGGAATAGGAAGATGGAATATTGTTTAACTTTGGAGGATAGATAGTAAAATTTAGGAATTTGGATTAAATATTATATTTAAGAGATGGATGTAATGTTGTTATATGGCTAATTAGAATGTAATTGTTATAATAGATATATTTTGGATAAGTTATAGGTGTAATTTTAATAATGTTATTTGATATAAGTAAGGTAAAGTGAAGATTTTAATTATTACAATTGATATATTGGATATTTGTAATATTATTTGTTGTATATAAATGTTAAAGATGTGAAAAGATGGACTATTGTTTACCCTTGAAGGTTGGACAGGAAAATTAAAGAAATTAAGTTGGAAATATGAACTATTCTTGAGAGACTGCTTAAGGAAGAAAGACATTTTAGAAGAACCCTTGGTGAATATTGGAAGATGGAACGTTGTTTTGATATTGATTGATGAAGGTTGGATATTAAAAACTATGTACTTTATTCAAGAACAAACACTAATTCAAACGGAAATTTCTGAGAACTCTAGGAGTGGAATGGTCTGATATATAATGGATTGGAAGAAAAGTATCTTCTTTGTCTCTGGAAGGGGAGTGGAGGTTTTAAGGAATGATTATGGATTATGATTTGTACTATATTTTAATTTTTGTTGTTAGTTTTATACCCTGTATTCGGTTCTCGGAAGTCCCGGGGGGTGGGGGGAGGAAGGGGAAGAAAGGGGGAGGGGGTAGAAAAGGGATTGATAGTTAATGTACAAAGATGATTGAAGATGTATAATTAATGTAAGATCGGAGCTGCCCGGCTACCACTTCGGAATGATGGGAAAGAAGGAAGTAGAAGAGAGAAGGAGGTAGGAAAGAGAAGAGGAGGAAGAGGAAAGGAAGGAAGAGGGATAGAAGAGGGAGAAGAAAGGAGTAGGGAGGAAGGAGGAGAGGATGTAGATAAGAGAGAGGGAGGATGGTTGTGGAAAGTAGAAGAAGGTAGAGAAGGAGAGTAAAAGGAAGGGGGTGGTGACCGGGCAGATCCGATTAATTGTATATGATGGTACATTAAATATGTTTTGGGATATGTTATTGGATAAGAATGTTAAAATAAAACTTTTTTTAAACAAAAAAAAATCTTCTTAATAATGGTATCCCAAACTACCATTTCAAAAAAGCCAACTATGAACTTATAAATACCGACCTCTCATATCTTGACTGGCAAAATCTATTCTCAACCTGTATCATTGCTGAAGACCACTATAGAGTTTTCCTACTTGAAGTCAAGAGTCATTAAACTATATGTACCACAAACCACCACCAAAATCAGGAAAAACAAATTACCCATATCAATAAAAAAGCTCCAATCCCCCAAAAAAATCCCTCTGGCAAAGAAACAAAACTGGCTATGTAACCAATTTCAGAAACCGCTACAAAAATATATGCAACTAAATAAAAATTGAATGCACCAATTACCACACCAAACAAGAAGACCTTCTGCGCACAAAATCCAACCGTGCTTTTTATAATTTTATGAACAACAAACTTAAAGACTCGAGATCCATCCCACCACTAAAAGGAACTAATGGCAAAGAATATAATGATGAAACAGTTAAAGCAAACCTCTTTAACACATTCTTTGGCTCAGTATTTGTTAACAGTAATGGCTCATACACATCATTCCCCAGTCATACCAACAATGAGTACAATGACCTAACACAAATAGATTTCACAGAAGATAATGTCAAAAAGGCACTTCGCAAACTGAAACCATCTCTATCTACTGGACCTGATGGTCTATGTGCATACTTCTTAAAAAAGCTTTCTACTAACTTAGCAGAACCCCTAAGCATAATCTTTGAAAAAGCTTTCACGACCAGCTCCCTTCCCAAACTTTAGTCACTAGCCATGGTCATCCCTGTCTTCAAAAAAGGAGACCCCAGCCTAGTTGAAAATTACAGACCAATCTCTTTATGCTGCGTCACCTGCAAAGTAATGGAATCAATCATCAACCAATCCATTACCCTCCACCTAGAAACAAACAACCTACTCTCTAATAAACAATTTGGTTTCAGAAAAAAAATATCCTGTAATTTACAACTTCTACACTGCAAAAACATATGGACTACAACTCTTGATCAGGGCAAAGCAATAGATGCAATTTACATAGACTTTTGTAAAGCTTTTGAGTCTGTGGTACATGACAAACTTCACCTAAAAACTAAAATCCTACGGCATCTCTGGACCCCTTCACAATTCCTGTCAACAGCGGCGTTCCCCAAGGCCGCATTCTTGGACCAACACTCTTCATATTATACATTAATGATCTCTATGACCATATTATAAGCAATTGTGTTCTCTTCACTGATGATGTTAAACTATTTAACACTACAAAAAATACGGCTACCCTTCAAAAAGACCTTGACTTTGTGTCGGAATGGTCAAAAACTTGGCAACTCCAAATCTCAACCAACAAATGCTCTGTCTTACACATTGGAAAAAAGAATCTGAACACTAAATACAAACTCGATGGACACTACCTTATAGATGACCCCCACCCCATTAAAGAACTTGGAGTTTTCATATCCAATGATTTAAGTGCCAAAGCCCACTGCAACTACATCACAAAAAAGGCTTTAAGAGTTGTAAACTTAATCTTGCTTAGCTTCTTCTCCAGAAACAGTACACTGCTAGCCAGAGCATATAAAACATTTGCTAGACCAATTCTTGAATACTGTCTGTCTGGAACCCATACCTCATTTTGGACATCAATACAATTGAGCGTGTCCAGAAATATTTTACAAGAAGAGTTCTCCACTCCTCTAATTACAACAAAATACCTTATGCCACCAGACTTGAAATCCTGGATTTAGAACATTTAGAACTCCGCCGCCTTCGACAAGACCTGAGCTTAACTCATAAAATCATCTGTTACAACGTCCTTCCTATTGAAAACTACTTCAGTTTCAATCACAACAATACATGAGCACACAATAGAATTAAGCTTAATGTGAACCGCTCCAATCTTGACTGCAGAAAATATGACTTCATAAACAGAGTTGTTAATGCCTGGAATGCACTACCAGACTCTGTGGTCTCTTCCCAAAATCCCCAAAACTTTAACCAAAAACTATCTACTATTGACCTCACCCCATTTGTAAGAGGTCTGTAAGGGGTGTGCATAAGAGCACCAACATGCCTACCATTCCTGTCCAAATGTTCCCTTTGATTGTATCCAATTTCATATAGTTATTACATACTTATGATTATATATATGTTTATATATCGTATAGTTATTTCATGCTTATGCTTATATATAATGTTGTGACAAATAAATAAATATAAATAAATAAACTCTGATAGACTCAGCCCTTCAATCTGAACAGATGAGTACAATCGATGCCTGGCTGCTGTCTCCACTACTATGGAGAAGAATCTGGCAAGGATTTGACCACTTGGCACTGGTTGCACTCGGGAAGAGTTCCTTTACTCAAACACACTCTCTAGGTTGGATACATGGGGGTGCTGTTATTACTGGTGGCAAGGCATTCTGCACCTGTTGAGAAATATGAAACAGAACCTGGGTCAGTTTCTGCAAATATTGTGTTTTATTTATCTCTCCTTCGTCTCTTGATATTGACTGGGATAAGAAAGACCTACCATATAGCATGGGTAGCAGTTTCCACTGTCCTCATGGTAATGCCCTGATTCTGGTTAAAGCAATGGGCAAGACCTGTGGCCAAGGCAAATGGGTCTCCTGACATAACTTGGCTAAGTATTTACTCATTCCCTGAACTACTTGGGATGTAAAATGTCTGCCATTGTCAGATTCTATACATTTTGGTACTCCAGATCTTGGGATAATTATTTCTATCATGATCTTAACAATTTCTTTAGCTTTTTGGGTGGCTGTGGGGATGGCCTCTGGCCATCCAGTGAACATATTGACTAAAACCAAAAGGTTGTTCTTATCTCCTTTCTTGGGCATTTCTGTGAAATCAACTTGCCACACTTCTCCTGGATAGCAGGATATTCTAGTGCAGTGATGGTGAACCTTTTAGGGACCATGTCCAAACTACAACCCGAAACCACTTATTTATCACAAAGTGCCAACGTGGCAATTTAACCTGATTAATGAGATTTTGTGAGGAATTTCAATCACTCTTTCACAACTTGATTTCTCCCTGGTGGCACTGGATTTCTTTACAGCACAACTCAGGACTGATGGGAGTGTAGTGCAGTAGCCTCCCTTCCTTATTCCTTCCTTCTTTTTCCTTCCTTCCCCCCTCCTCTGATTTCACCTTTCTTCCTTTAATCCTGTATATTATGGTTCATTATTGTTAGTATTTATTAAAGAATGCTTTGTAGCTTAGAAGTTCTCAGCAAAAATAACAGCACCTTTTGTTTGCGGCTGAAGCTATCCCAGCTGATATTTATACACACACACACACACACACACACACACACACACACACACACCTGTTTTTATTCCACTTTCTCTGGGCCCTTGGAAAAGGAATGGCATCTTTTCCCCATCCCCATCTTTAATAAACTCTAACTCCCCTCACACCCTTTTAGCTACTGGTGTCCCACCTTGTTTCCACCTCCCCTTAAAATGAGGCTAGGGAAGAAAGATGGGAGAAGGGAATCTAAGGGAGAGGGAAGAAGAGACCACGCAGATCCCTTTCCGAATAGCCTCCCACCCAGATTTCAACTGATTTCCTCTCCAATGAATAGACCGCCCCTCTTTTTGGACTCTGGTCTGCCAGATCTTTATTTTTCCCAGTTACTGGGGGAAATTGGATTTTTACTGGGTCTTCCCCTGCTGCACGCCAAATGGAAAGCCAGCCCAACTTCTCTTCCTAGAAGCCCCCCTACCCTTCCTCTGCTCCCTGTTCCTCTCCCCCACCCGCCACTTAAGCCCACTTCAGGACAGAGGAGTGTGTGCTGGAAATGCATGTTGGGGCAACATGGGAGGGTGCCTTCTGACCCTCCAGCATTCAGCCCACAACTCTCCGCACTCCTCCAGGCCCAGTTTGCTGAGGAGGGGGAAAAATCATGATGCCTCTGCTGCCCCACCCCGGTCCAGACATTATTGCTTGGCTTCCTCAAAGGCGTGGTGCATTCAAAGGTGGCAGTTCATGTCTGGAGGTGCTGAACAGTGTCCCGCTGCAAGAGCCTCTCCACTTTCTGACTCGCCAATGCGGGTGCTTTTGCCAGGCCAGCCTCCCCCCTCCCACTGGGCTTTTGTGCTCAGCGCTAAGCTGGGGGAGGGGAGCACTTCCCCATGTGGCCACCTTCTTTCTCTTGGCCTTGCCAATGAAGGAGGAAGGCCAGGCTTGGGGGATGGCCCCTACTCTGCAAGATCTGCCCCTGCCATTCTCTCCTAGCCCTGTTTGCTGGCAACAACAGCAAATGTACCACGATGAAGGTGAATGCTGTTGCCAAGCAAAGACAAGTACAGGAGTGCTTCACTCCTCTGACACTAAGGCTTCGCCCATTGCCACTGCCGGAGCAGGCGACAGCTCATTCATCCCTCTGCTGCGAAAGGGCCACAGGGAGCCACAGCAGAGGGGTGAAAGAGCCACATGGGTCACATTGTGGCTGCATGTCGTAATGAGCTCCAGGACGAGGATGGGTCTCTGCATCCCCCATTGTGAAGCGCGCGAGTGAAAAAGTTCACTCTATGAATTCCAACTTCGTGAGATCTTTTTCTTTCACGAGAAGTTGGAATTGATTAAGTAAAATGCGAAGGAGAAACGCAATTAGAGCTGGGCTGGGGCTACGGATTGCATGCCCATAGAGAGGGCTCTATGTGCTATGTCTGGCACATATGCCATAGGTTAGCTATCACGGTTCTAGTGTGTCCTTTTTGGATTTTGGCTCCTCTTATGGGATTGCTCACTGATCAATTATTACCTTACACAATCTTCTCACATTCTCACTCCTGTATCTTCTTTCTAACCATCTCTTCATTACTCTTGGACCTGCATGAGTAGCCTGATAGACTCACCTCCCTATTGGCCAAATTAGCTGCCTAGGCAGTTGTACTTTGTCCTTTACCAACCATCTTTCCACTGGCCATCTGCTTTTAACTTGTCTCTACCATTGCACAAAGGAAGACTGTAATCAATAGGTTCTTCTGGAATTAATGCAACTACACAGGTTGTGGTCTCTGGGCCCATGGCAGCCTGTTTAGCCCAATAGTCCACTGCCTTATTGCCCCTACAGACTAGACTGGAGTCAGTTTGATGTCCACAGCATTGGATGATTGCAGTAGCCCTAGGTAGGTGGATAGCTTCCATCAAATCTTCCAGAAGGGGTTTCATCTTTAAAGCTTTTTCATCCGTTCCTACATAGCCTCAAGCTTTCCACAAGGTGGCATAGGAATGTGCAGCTAAAAAGGCATATTGGCTGTCAGTATATATAGTCACTTGTTGGCCTTCAGCTAAATAGCATGCTTCTATGAGAGCCATTAGTTCAGCTGCTTGTGCAGACATGTGTGAAGGGAGCTGTCTCTGAAGCAATGGTCCATATTCTGTCACTACTGGTAAACCTGTATATCTTTTTCCATCTTTCTTCTGTCCAGAGTGCCAGATTTCCATCCGTCAATGGCTCAGTCTTTAGATCACACTGGGATCCTGTGATGCACTCTAACACATCTGAGCAATCATGGGGTATATGTTCTTCAGGCCATGGCAAAAAGCTAGCAGGATTTATAAGTTGGCATCTGGATAATTGAATATTTTCTTGCTTCACTATAGTACTCACATTGGGAAATCCTATTAGATGTTGCCAGGGGTGAAATCCTCCCGGTCTGGACCGGATCACCTGATCCAGTAGCAATGGCGATGGGTGGTTCAGAGAACCAGTAGCAAAAATCTCTGTCTCCCCCATGCCCAGCTGAGCCACGCAATCATCAGAGTTTTTTAAAAAAAAACAACAACATTTTTTTTCCGGCCGAAAAAATACTTTTAAAAGTAAAAAAAAAGCCTCTGATGATCACATGGCTCAGCAGGGATCATCAGAGCCTTTTAAAAGCATTTTTTCTTTACAAGCCGAAGAGGTTGTAGAAAAAATGCTTTTAAAAGTAAAAAAAAAAAGTTGGCCACCCCCACTCAGTCACATTACCCCCCCTACCAAGCCACGCCCACAGAACCAGTAGTAACAAATTTTACATTTCACCGCTGGATGTTGCCCAAGCAGAAGCTTTTGTTTAATAGTCTGTACCATATGGGGTGTGAAAATATGGAGAGGAGCTCCAAGAATAATTTTCTGCAATTCTGCGATCAGGACAGCTGTAGCTGTGACTGCTTTTAGGCACACAGGTCATCCTTTAGCAACATTATCCAGACCTTTTGATAAGTAGGTCACTGGGACCTGTTCTGGACCTGTTCTGGACCCACTTTTTGTAACAAGGCTCCCGCAGCACAACCTTTTTGTTCTATGAGGTACAAATCAAATCCCTGATCTGTCATAACTGGGCTTTATATCACTTGCATAATGTAAATTATGCAAATTGTGTCATTTTATTTCATTTTCCTGGTGACATCATAAAGTAAATTGATGCAAATGTTGTAGTTTGCATAATGGATCATTATACAAATGACACATATTACCAAAGAAACTGAGTGACAGATATGCCAGGTTGTACTCTTAAAATCTATAAATTGAGATTTCACAGTATTGTTCTATCTGCAAATATAGGTTTGCCAATTCACCTACATGTACCACTATTTAAAATGAGTTTCATATTGTTAAATAATAATGAATTAATGAATAATGAATTTTAATGAATTAAAATTCAGACTGCACATCATAAACTGTGAATGCTTTTGCACATTATCTTCGGCTTGTAAAGAAAAAATGCTTTTAAAAGGCTCTGATGATCCCTGCTGAGCCATGTGATCATCTTTGTGCTATGCCGGTCTTTGTTGTGTGTGTCAAAGTAAAAAAAATTGAATGTAATAGCACACACAACAAAGACCGGCATAGCACAAAGAATAATGAATAGTGAGATTAAACAATGAAATACAGCACTGAAATAATATCATTGCCATCTGTACTGTTTTGATTGTGTCTCTGGTTTCTTATTCAAGCTCACTCTCAGCATTTTAAATATATAGGCACATTTCTGGATCTAATATAGGCACATTTCTGGATCTAATCTAAGCGGCCGACCTTCTTGCCCTGCGAGATTCCCCTCTCTCGCAGGTTTGTCCCTCCACATTATCGAGGGCCCCTAGTAGAGATGTGCCCACCAGGTTTCCGAGCATTCCATCAGCCGAGGGCCCAAGGTAGGGGTGGCGGGGTGGCGGTTATTATTAGGGAGCATCTGGAACCGAGGGAGACCACTGTGCCACAGATAGCTGGGTGTGAAACCCTCTATGTGAAATGGGGTCGTACGACTCAGGTGGGCCTGTTGATCACGTACCTGGCTCCTTGCTGCATGACAACAGCCCTGCCCGAGCTGTTGGAGTTGCTAGCTGGGTTGGCAGTTGAGAGCCCTAGACTGTTGGTCATGGGGGATTTCAACTTGCCATCAACTGGCACGGCATCCTCGACCGCTCGGGAGTTCATGGCTTCCATGACGGCCATGGACCTGACTCAATTAATTGATGGCCCTACTCACATTGGGGGAGGCACCCTGGACTTTTATCTCTGGCCAGTGGTTGAATGATCTGATTTTAAAAGATTTAGTTATCGATCCTTTGTCATGGTCAGATCATTTTCTCCTTCGTCTGGACTTTCAGACCGCTACCCACCGCCACAGGGAGACGGAACCAATGCGTTGGTTCCGTCCCAGGCGCCTGATGGACCCTGAGAGGTTCCTGACGGAGCTTGGGCCGCTTCCCGAGAATCTGGCCCACGGCACGACTGAAGAGCTGGTCACGGCCTGGGAACAGCTGGAGCTTGTTCCAAAAATCCAAAGTTTTTTTGTTGACACCAATCCTTTAACTAGTGGTTCACTTCTAGAATTCTTTGTTCTCTTACCGGATGTTGTCCTTTTGTTGGCAGTACAGATGAAAAAACTACTTGTGCATCTAAGTCCTTGACTTTCTTGCCTAGCTGCTCATAAATCATTCAATATTGTTTTCTTTTTTTTTTAATTGAAAAAGTTTTACAAAGCTTTCCCCCCTTCCCCCTCCCCCCTCCCTTCACAAACCCCCTCCCCCCCGACTTCCCGGAACAAACACAAGGTATAGTTAAAGATAAAACAAACATATGCTAAAAAAATTTCCCTCCTAACTCAATTATACTCCTACAGTTCTCATCAATTCCTAACCTCCCCCAAACCAATCAGAAATAATACATCCTAATCATTCAAAGGCAGTCTGATAACTCTTAGTCTGATATCTGTTTTGGATATAATCAATCCATTTTTCCATTCATTTAAGTATCTTTCTTGCGTATTGTCTTTCAAAAAGGCTGAGATTTTTGCCATCTCAGCCAAATTAGCAACTTTCAATATCCATTCTTCTATTGTGGGTACTTCTTTTTTCTTCCAATACTGTCCTATCAGTAATCTTTCCGCTATTAGATTTAAAATCAGTTTAGTCTCAATTACTGTACAGTCCATGATAATTCCCAGCAGAAAAAATTGCGGCAGGAACTTTATCTTCTTTTCAAAACATTTTGTAGAATCCACCAAATTCTTATCCAAAAAGCCTTAATATTCTTACAAGTCCACCAAATATGAAAATATGTAGCGTCATCACAATTACATCTCCAACATTTTGCTTGCATATCTGGATACATACACGATAGTTTCTTAGGATCTAAATGCCATCTATAAAACATTTTATAAAAATTTTCCCTTAAATTCTGTGCCTGCGTAAATTTAACATTTGTAACCCAAATTTTTTCCCAAGTTTCCAATAATATTGGCTCCTGAAAATTTTGTGCCCACTTTATTATACAGTCCTTTACCAAATCCCTTTCAGAATCTATTTCAGGTAACACATTATACAATCTCTTTATATGCTCCTGAGATTGATTTCTAATTTGCTTTACCAAATTTTCCTCATTCTGGACTATACCAATTTATTGATCTTCCTTCCATCTAGCACGTAGTTGCCCGTATTGAAACCAAGTATATTTTTTCTCTTCTTCTTTTAATACCAAAAGTCTCGCTGCTGTTATTAAATTTAAAATCAGCTTAGTCTCTATAACTGTACAGTCTGTGATTATACCCAATAAGAACAACTGTGGAGTAAATTTTATCTTCTTTTTCAAAATATTCTGCATAATCCACCATATTTTTATCCAAAATGCTTTGATTTTTTTACAAGTATATATGAAAATAAGTAGCATCCACACAATCACATCACCAACATTTAGCTTGCATATTCGGATACAGACATGCCAATTTTTAAGGGTCTAAATGCCATCTATAAAACATTTTATAAAAATTCTCTCTTAAAATTTATGCTTGTGTAAATTTGACATTTCTAACCCATATTTTTTCCCATGTTTCCATCATTATAGGTTGTTGAATATTTTGTGCCCATTTTATCATACAATCCTTAACTAATTCTGTTTCAGAGTCTATTTCTATCAATACATTATACAACCTCTTAATATGCATTTGACCTTGATCTCTAATTTGTTTTACCAAATTTTCCTCATTTTGCATACCAGTTTTCTCATCTAATCTCCATCTAGCTTGCAACTGTCAATACTGAAACCAAGTATAATTCATACCTTCATCTCTCAGTTTATTTAGAGATTTTAATTGTAATTTACCCTTTTCTACAAAAAGAAGTTCTTTATAGGTAACCACCTCTTGTTTTTGTTCTACATTTATATTCTCTATCGTATGTCTAGGAATTACCCATATTGGTATCTTATAATCTAACTTGTATTGATATTTCTTCCACATCCTTAACAAAGCATTTCTAAGAATATGACTTTTAAAAATCTTATCCACTTTCTTATCATAAATAAATAGGCATGCCATCCATACAACAAATCATAACCTTCTATATTCAAAGTTCTTTCCTCTGTTAAATTAAACCAGTCACTGATCAATGAAAGAACAACTGCATCATAGTACAATTTCAAATTAGGCATTTTTAGACCCCCACTTTCACGTATATCTTGCATTATCTTTAATTTTATTCTCGGTTTTTTACCCATCCAAATAAAATTACTAATCCCTTTTTGCCATTCCTGCAAATTTGCATCCTTTTTAAGTACTGGTATCATTTGAAACGAAAATAAAATAAAATAAAATAAAATAAAAACCTAGGCAGAACATTCATTTTTATTACTGCTATCCTTCCCAGTAAGGATAATTGTAAGTTCTTCCAATGTTCCATTTCCTTCTGTACTTTCTGCCACAATACTTCATAATTATTTTTATATAATTTCACATTCGATGCTGTGATATGTACTCCTAAATATTTAACCCTGTTAACTATTTCATATCCGGTTACTCTTTCCAATTCATCCTTTTGTTTAATATTCATATTTTTAGTTATTATCTTAGTCTTCTGTTCATTCACTTTAAATCTAGATACCTTACCATATTGATCAATTATCTCTTTCAAATATATAGCAGAATGAATAGGTTGAGATAAAGTAACAACCAAGTCATCTGCAAACGCTCTTAATCGATAGTCTTGATGTTTAATTTTTATTCCCTTTATTTGGCTTGCACCACGTAATCTATTCAATAAAATTTCTAAAGTTAAAATGGAGACAAAGGACATCCCTGTCTTGTCCCTTTCTCAATTCTAAAAGACTCTGTTAAACTATTATTAATTATTATTTGTGCTGTCTGCTTCTGTTATATTGCTTTAATTGCTTGTATAAAATAATCTCCAAATTGCATTTTTTCTATTAATTTAAATAAAAACTGCCAGTGCAATCTATCAAAAGCCTTCTCGGCATCCAAAAAGAAGACCGCTGCTGAGACTTGGCTGTTCCTTTCCAAATATTCCAATAGATTTACAATATATCTCATATTATATCTTATTTGTCTACCCATAATAAATCCTGATTGATCAGTATGAATTATTTGACACAAAACTGGCATCAATCTATTTGCTAATATTTTAGTAAAAATCTTGTAATCAGTATTCAGTAATGATATTGGCCTATAATTTTCTGGTTTATTACAATCTTGCTCCTCCTTTGGTATTAATGAAATAAAAGCCATCCTCCACGAGGGAGGCACCTCCCCTCCTAATTGTATTCTATTAAGTAATTCCTTCAATGGTTCTACCATTTCATTTTGCAAATTGTTATAGTAAACAGCCATTAGACCATCTGTTCCAGGCGCTTTCCCATTTTTGAGCTGTTTAATTGCTAAAATTATTTCCTCTGAGGTGATAAGTTGATTCAATTCTTCCGTTTGCTCTACTGTAAGCTCACATATACCTTGCTCTTGTAAGTATCTTTCTATATCTATATCTTTAATCAAATCTCCAGCATATAATTTTGTATAAAATTCTAAAAAGGCTTTTTAAATCAAATTTTGTTGAAATACTTCTTTACCTCTATATTCTATCTTACCAATCATACATGATTTCTGCTTCTTTTTTATTAAATAAGATAACCACCTTCCAGGCTTATTAGCATTATTAAACGTATTATGCTTGACATATTGTAAATTAGTTGCCACTTGATCTGTCATCATCATATTAAACTGTCCTTTTAAGATATTTATTAATTCTTTTGTTTTCTTGTCTTCTGGATTCTTTATAAGTAACTGTTTCTTCTTTCCAATTTCCTCCTCTAACTCCAATCTTTTTTTTTTTTGCAACCTATTTCTGTATTTATTATTCATTTGTATAAGTACACCTCTCATAAAAGCTTTGCTCGCGTCCCAAACTATCTCAATAGATGTGCCTTTTTGCATGTTCATAATGAAAAATTCTTTCATTTGTTTTTTACACTCTTCTACATTTTGTTCATATTTAAACAAATTTTCATTCAATCTCCATGATTTTCTTCCCTTTCCCCATTCAAATTCAATCCAAACTGAACTGTAATCAGATAAAATTCTTGCACATATCTTGGTTCTCTTCACCCTAAAGAACAAATCATTGGAAGTTTTTTGTTTGCGCATGCCCAAGATGGTGCCGACTTTCTGAGGCTGGCATCTTTTCCCAGCCAGCCCAGACTTTGGGGACTGTTTTTTCTATTCTCGGTCCCGGGCCCGGCTAGAGCAACATCTACCCAGTCCGGGTGAGGATGACTGGCCTCTCTGGAAGTCGGGAGCACATGGAGGTGCTCGGCGTCCTGGCCCGGCCTGGTCGGATGGAGGGCGCCGCAGTGGTGGTGAGGTGCGGCGGCATTGGGAGTAGCGGCGGTGGCGGCATTTTTGCTGCTCCGTGCCGCGGAGGACCTGCTCCCGGCTGTGGGGGCCATTCCTGGCCGTGGTGATCTTGCCACCGGCCGCGGCGGCTGCGACCACAGCGAAGCTGGAGGCGGCGGCGGTGGCAGGGGAGGAGAAGCCCTGCGCTGGCCTGGCCGGGCGGATGACATCGACGGCCTGGTCGGCCTGGTGGGGCGAATGGCGCCAGCGTCGATACCGACCGCGGAATCGGTGAGGGATGATGGTAGTGATGGCGGCGTCTGCTGAGGGGTAGTGCCCCCGACGGTGGCAACGTGGTTCCCTGCCGTGGTAGCCTCGGCGAGGATGGCGGCTTGTGACAGTGGTGAGATTGCTCTCCGTTGGCCTGGTCATCCTGATCAGGCGGGTGACGCTGATGGCTGTGGCGGTGTCGGCAGCGGCGGGGAGTGGTGATGGCGGCGGCGCGGCGGCTGCGACCACAGCGAAGCTGGAGGCGGCGGCGGTGGCAGGGGAGGAGAAGCCCTGCGCTGGCCTGGCCGGGCGGATGACATCGACGGCCTGGTCGGCCTGGTGGGGCGAATGGCGCCAGCGTCGATACCGACCGCGGAATCGGTGAGGGATGATGGTAGTGATGGCGGCGTCTGCTGAGGGGTAGTGCCCCCGACGGTGGCAACGTGGTTCCCTGCCGTGGTAGCCTCGGCGAGGATGGCGGCTTGTGACAGTGGTGAGATTGCTCTCCGTTGGCCTGGTCATCCTGATCAGGCGGGTGACGCTGATGGCTGTGGCGGTGTCGGCAGCGGCGGGGAGTGGTGATGGCGGCGGCGGCGACGGCGGCGGGGGGTTGATTCCCCGGCAGCTGCAACGCTGTCCTTTTTCTGCTGCCTATCCCTGGTGGCAACGACGGCGGTCACGGCAAGGAGGTCACTCTTGTGGAGCCCGCGGACTTTTCGGGCCCCCTCCACGGACCACCTATGGACTTTATGGACCCCCCCCCACGGACCATCTCCATAATCCCACAGAGCCTCATGACATTCCATCGGCGGTGTTGCTTTGTGCAACATCGATTACTGAGGCAGGGTGGGGGCTGGCGATTCCATCTATTTCCCTATACCCTAGCCGGAGATCTGTGGGCTATTTTCCATCTATTATCTGGACCGGCTGGGATGGGACTGCCTACCACTCTCCACAGGACAGATGTATATGGCTGCTGTGCTTCTTGGTCTGCAAGATTCCCCTCTCTCGCAGATGTGGCCCTACTCGTTATCGAGGCCGACCTCGATGACGGATTTTGGAATCCCGAGAGGTGGCATGCATCAAAGAAGCAGCTTAGGGGTTTTGAAAAATCTTTTTCTAAAGGGTTTTTAAGGGGAGGGAGGGTGATGATGGGTCTTGGGGATGACCCATCAGGGGTGGGGAGAGGGATTCGGCCAGATCCTGCGACAGCTCGCCGTGTAGACACCATAGGTTCGGAGGTGCAGATGGAGGTAGGTGTTCGATTCCATGGGGACCGTTTTATCAGCACGGTCACTGGGAGGGGCAGATATGGCGGAAGCAGGGGATCATATCATGTTCGGGGAGTGCGTGATCGTTATTTGCGAACGATCCCACACTCTGATCCCTCTGACTTCTCCTGTTCCCCAGGTGGCCAGGATCCTCAGAGCCTGGACCTTCGGCTGATGCTATGTAATGCCCGGTCCATTGTGAATAAAGCCCCCCTTATATATGATCTTATACAAGAGGGGGGTACGGACCTGATGGGCATTTCGGAGACCTGGTTGGGCACGGAAGGGGGGGTGCCCCTTGTTGAAATGTGCCCACTGGGTTTCCGTGCATTTCATCAGCCGAGGGCCCAGGGTAGGGATGGTGGGGTGGCGGTTATTATTAACGAGGATCCAGGACCGAGGGAGACCACTGTACCACAGATAGCCGGATGTGAATCCCTCCTTGTAAAGTGGGGTCATGGGATTCAGGTGGGTTTGCTGATCATGTACCTGGCTCTTTGCGGCGTAACAGCAGCCCTGCCCGAGCTGCTGGAGGTGATAGCCGGAGTGGCGGTTGACACCCCTAGACTTATGGTCATGGGGGATTTCAACCTGCCATTGACCAGCGAAGCATCTGTAGCGGCTCGGGAGGTCATGGATTCCATGACGGCCTTGGACCTACCCAATTAGTGGATGGGCCCACTCACATTGGGGGGAACACGCTGGACTTGATTTTCGTCTCTGGACAGTGGTTGAATGATCTGGAATTAGGGGACTTAGTAATTCAATCCTTGTCATGGTCTGATCATTCTCTCCTTTGGCTGGATTTTCGAACCACCAACCCACACCGCAGGGAGATGGAACCGATTCGGTGGTTCCGTCCCAGGCGCCTGATGGACCCAGAGAGGTTTCTGATGGAGCTTGGGCCATTCCCTGAGGATCTGGCTCACGGCTCGGCCGAGGAACTTACCGCTGCCTGGGAACGGGCGGCAGTGGGAGCCTTAGATCGAGTCGTGCCTTTGCGGCCTCTGACCCAGCGCTGATCTCGACCAGCCCCTTGGTACACTGAGAGGCTGAGAGAGATGAAGCGCTGGAAAAGACGCCTAGAGAGTAGTTGGAGAGCCAGCCGCTCCGAATCTGATTGAATACTAGCGAGGTCTCACATCCAGACCTATCTAGTGGCGATAAGAGCAGCGAAATGTGAATATTTTGCCGCCCTTATTGCATCAGCAGATAATCGCCCAGCTGCCTTGTTTAGGGTGACCTGCTCCTTTCTTGTACAGGGAGCCGGGGAGGACCCCTTGAAGGGACGTGCTGAGGACTTTGGATGTTATCTGCATGATAAAGTCGCTCAGATCCGGGACGGGCTGGCACAATATGGGTAGATCCGGACGGGTAGACGGAGGCAGATCTTGGAGATATCATCTGGGATGAGTGTGACACTGTGGCTCCCGAGAACATGGACAGGATACTGAGACAGCTGAACGGAACCACATGTTTATTGGACCCGTGTCCCTCCTGGTTGGTACTGACCATGCAGGAGGTTACACAAGGTTGGCTCTGGGGAATTGTTAAAGCTTCTTTGAGGGAGGGTGTTTTCCCCACCGCCTTGAAAGAGGTGGTGGTGAGGCCCCTTCTCAAGAAGCCTTCCCTGGAACCAACTATTTTGGCAAACTACCGTCCGGTCTCCAATCTTCGCTTTGTGGCGAAGGTTGTTGAGAGTGTGGTGGCGCATCAGCTTCCTCGGTACCTGGATGAAACTGTCTTTCTGGACCCGTTCTAGTCCAGTTTCTGGCCTGGATACAGCACGGAGACGGTGTTGGTCGTGTTGGTGGATGATCTCTGGAGGGCCCGGGACAGGGGTTGTTCCTCTGCCCTGGTCCTATTAGACCTCTCAGTGGCTTTTGATACCATTGACTATGTATCCTGCTGTGATGGCTGGAGGGGCTAGGAGTGGGGAACACTGTTTTTCGGTGGTTCTCCTCCTTCCTCTCTGACCGGACGCAGACGGTGTTGATGCGGGGGGGGCAGAGATCGACCATGAGGCACCTCCTATGTGGGGTGCCGCAAGGGTCAGTGCTCTCACCTCTCCTGTTCAACATCTATATGAAGCCGCTGGGTCTGATCATCCGTGGTTTTGGGATGAGTTGTCATCTGTACGCTGATGATATGCAGCTGTACATCTTCACCCCTAACCTCCCCAACGAAGCCGTTGAAGTGATGTCCCAGTGCCTGGAGGCCATGCGGGTCTGGATGGGGAAAAACAGGCTCCAACTCAACCCTGCCAAGACTGAGTGGCTGTGGATGCCGGCATCCCGGTATAATCAGTTGATTCCATCACTGACTGTAGGGGGAGAGTTGTTGCCTCCCACGGGGAAGGTCCGCAATCTTGGCATCTTCCTGGATGCACGGTTGTCATTAGAAGACCATATGACGGCCGTCGCCAGAGGGGCTTTTTATCAGGTTCGCCTGATACGCCAGTTGTGTCCCTTCCTGGACCGGGATGCCCTGTGCATGGTCACTCATGCCCTCATCACTTCCCATCTGGACTACTGCTACGCTCTCTACATGGGGCTCCCCTTGAAGGGTACCCGGAGGCTTCAACTGGTCCAGAATGCGGCCGCGCGGGTGATAGTGGGAGCGGCTTGAGGCTCCCATATAACACCTATTCTGCACGGGCTGCACTGGCTTCCGGTTGTCTTCCGGGTGCAATTTAAGGTGTTATTGACCATCTTTAAAGTGCTCCATGGCTCAGGACCGCCTGCTGCCACCGGTGGCCTCCCATCAACCAGTGCGCTCCCATAGAGAGGGTCTCCTCAGGGTGCTGTCGGCCAGACAATGTCGGCTGGCGACCCCCAGGGGGAGGGCCTTCTCTGTGGGGGCCCCAGCCCTCTGGAACGAACTACCTCCAACGTTGCGCCAACTCTCTGACCTCCGAGCCTTCCGGTGTGAGCTGAAGACTCTTTTATTTCATCGAACAGGACTGGCCTAATAGTTTTTAATAGTTTTAATTAGTTTTTTAATGGGTTTTAGTAAATTTTTACATTTCGGCCAATTTAAAATTAGTTTTTTAAAATTGCTCTTAACTTTTGTATTATGGCTTTTACGTGGCTGTAAATCACCCTGAGTCCTTCGGGAGATGGGTGGTATAACAGTTGAAATAATAATTAATTAATTAATTAATTAATTAATTAATTAGTATAAAGTCAATCCTAGAAAAAGACTGATGTCTATCAGAGAAAAAAGTAAAATCTTTCTCTACCATATTACGTTCATGCCAAATATCTCTTAATTCCAAGTCTTCCATCATATCAAAAAAGATCTCTGGTAATTTTGCACGACTTGAAATATTCTGTAAACCTTTTTTGTCTTTCCGGGTATCCAACACTCCATTCCAATCACCCATTAATATAATCCCATTGTATTATTTTATTATGTAAAAATTTTAAATCCCATTGTATTATTTTATTATGTAAATTTTTTTAAAAAATTTCTTGTTGTTGATTAGGAGCGTATACTCCAACTAAAAGTGTCTTTTTCCCTTCCAATAACAGTTCAATTGCAATATATCTTCCTTGTTTATCTGTCTCAATTAACTTCGGTATTAAGTCCTTCTTTACATAAACAACAATGCCATTCTTTTTCTCTGAAGCTGAAGCAATGAAATGTGTACCCAACCTTGAGTTAATCAAATATTTTTGGTCCAAAGATCTAATATGTGTTTTTTGTAAATGAAGTATATCATTTTTTAATTGTTTCAAATAATGAAATATCTTCCTTCTTTTCTGTTGTGAATTTAAACTATTAACATTCCAGGATAAAAAACTATTTGCCATTTTTGGCAGTCGGAAGCTGGAACACCCAATGTAGCTCCGCTTTTTCTTTGGGTCTTGCTCCTCCCACAGCTTCTGTTTTAGTAGCCTCTGCCACTTGAATTTGTTGGAGCTTAACTTCCCGTTCCTTACACTTAGTAGCAGCTCTCGTCATCCTTTGTTCTTTTACTCCTTCTTTTGGTACTTCTCCCCCTTTAGATATATCTAACACTTGTAAAGAATCTTCCTCCATAACTATAACTGCAGCTTGGTCTTGTGCCTGCTTCATTGCTTCCCTTTTTCTTATTTCTTCAACATCCCTTCTTCTAGATTCTGGTGAGGATGGGCTTCCAGCTTTCAATACATTAACATAAAAGTCTCTTGCTTTCCAAATTGTATTAAGACGATGTGGTTTCCCTGCATAATACACAATTATCCCCACTGGGATATCCCATCTATATTCAATCTGCCTTTTTTTGAGCTCCTCCACCAGAAATGCATATTCTTTTCTGCTTCTCAGCATTTTGGGGGGAATTTCTTTCAAAATTAAAATTTCTTGTCCAGCTACCTGAATTTCCCCCCCCCCCCCCATAAGATCCTTGCAGAATTGCATTTCTCATTCTTCGAGTTGTAAAGTAAATAACCACATCTCTTGGCAGCTGCTTTTGTCTAGCAATTCAAGAGTTCACATGGTAAATTTTGTCAATATGATATGCCACTTCATCTAGTTGCACTCCTATTATTTCTGCAAATGCTTCAGAGAAAATTTCTTTCAAATCCTCATTCTTATTTTCGCGTAAGCCCCTGATTCTTAAAGCAAATTCCATAGCCCTATATTGGACCAATACAATTTCATCATCTGTTTTTTCCACTTTGGCCTGAACCTCTTCCATCTTATTTTCCAGTTTTAAATTAGATTGCTTTATTTCCTCTACATTTTCTTCTAACAAATTCAAGTTGGTTGCCAAGCCTTGAACTGCTAGCACAAGACTATCTCTAATCTCTTTGTTCCCTTCTTGAATTTCTAACATCTGTTCTGTCATCTGTTTCAGTTTCTCTTCAATAGGAGAAGTTTGCAAATTTATAGAGTCCTTTACAAAATCTTTCAGGTTCTCCTGTAGTACTTCTAAATTTAATGCTTTTGTATCAGCAATATGAGCTGGAGAAACTCCTGCACTCCTAGAAGTTGTTAATTTTGTTTGTTTGTCTGCCATCTTTTAAACTTTCGTTTCACTTTAATCCAAATTAACAAAAGATCTTTTTGTATTTTCAGGGAATACAGTTTTAAAATCTCTTCCTTTTATCCTTTTATAGTTTAATGACTTCTAACAGCCTCTAGCAGCACTCTACCCAGAACAATAGGAATGTTCTCACTTTCGCTTTCCGGTTGTTAAGTGTTTAGGTTAATGGCGCCTTTATTGGTCTTGCCTTCAAGTTGCAACAAAACCACAGGGAGTTAAGAAAATTGTTACTTGCATTTCCAGTTCTCCTGTTCTGTCCGGTATAAAATAAGTTTATAATCCAATATAGGTCCCGAAGTTGGTCGTGATGATTATTTCTGCAAACGCAGCAGAGCCGTGGATACGGAGCGCTTTGGGCTAATAGGGAGCTTAACCATTCAAACCCCCGAAATGATTTCAGGGGTTTTAGGAAAGCTTTACCTTTGCCCATCTGCTCACCTCCCCCTCTTCTCTTGAGGGGGAGATTTTCCAAATTGCTAGGCTGCTGATTTATGCTGCCTTAGTGATTCTAACGTAATCCAAAGGCTGGCGGTCTAAAAGACCGTCGCCATCACCAATGGAGCCAAGCGGAGTCTGGGGGGTGGTTTTTTTTATCACTTTCTTCTTTTATGTTTTTATGTCTGTGCATTTTGAATGCTAAGGGGTTGAAGAGTTTTCTAGGATAGTCTGGATGTATAAAGGGATGGATTTTGAGGATCTTAACCCATATTCTTCAAAAATGCTAGATCCTACCCTAATGGATGTTCCCTTGAGGAGAACTTACTTTGTTTTGTGGATGGAAAGAGAAAGTAGTAGAAGGTAGGGATGGATGTTTGGTTTGGCTAGCTAGCTAGGAAGCTACCTGTGAATTAGTCTGTACAGACTTGCAAAGTATATGCCTTAAAACAAGCTTTGCATTCCTTTGAAGCTTGAGGCAGTAGTGTAGCTGGCTTGTGATAGATATCTGACACCCCTCAAAAGTTGGGTATTTATTGATGATACACAAATACAGTAATAAGAAAAAAGGGGGGAGTTAAATTCCTGTATGAGGAATTGCTGAGAGAAGAGTCATAGGAAGGAAAGTGATATGGATATACTAGAGGTGTTAAAGAAGGCTGTGATATGGGATCCGGTGTTGAGCCTGCCTGATTTGAATTAAAAAGTTTTTTTCTTTTTATTTAGCAGTGGAGGATGGTAATGTGAAGAGGGTGTTGGCCCAGATATGGGCTGGGAAAAAGAAACCTGTAACGAGAGGTTGGCCTTTGTGTATACAAGTGGTAGCTGCTACTGTTATATTAGTCGGAGAAAGTAGGAAATTAACTTTTGGAGGGGCATTGAAAGTGAGTAGCCCATATAAGATGAGGATGATCTTGATGCAGAAAGCCCAAAGGTGGCTTACCAATGCTAGGCTTTTGAAATATGAGATTATTGTGTTCTCTCAAGAGAACTTGATTCTCTCCACTGATAAGAATTGAAATCCAGCAGAAGTCCTGTCAGGGGAGTGGAAAGAATGGGACAATGTGGAACAAAATCGTGTGGAAGCAATTGATTTACAAGCAAAAGTCTGAGAGGATTTGGAAGATAGACCTATAGAGGGTGGTATCATGTATTTATTTATTGGTCTTCCCGGGTGGAGAAGGCGAAGAGATTAAACGAATATGCAGTGGTGAATGGAGACACCACTGAAGTTCTGGAAGCAGAATGGTTGCCATCTGATTGGTTGGCACAGATATGTGCAATGTTTGCTTTATTGCAAGAGTGAAAGTTGTTAACAAGTGAAGTGGTTAATATTTATGCTGATTAGTAGTATGTGTATGGAATATTACACATGGAAAATCTGGATAAAATCTGGATAAAATCTGGATAAAAAATCTGGATAAAAGCAAGTGAATTTTATAATAACCCAGACTGGCTGGCTATAATGCACATTGAGGCACATAAGAAGGGGACTTCTAAACTAATGGATTAACGGAAATAGGGGAATATATTAGCAGATGAAGCTGCAAAGAAAGCAGCATCATTAGGGGAGGAATTGATGATCTTAATCCCTGTTTTGGAATTTGATGTGAAATCCTGTATTCACTAATGAGGAAGAAAAACAAATAGTGGAAGAAAGGGTGGAACAGGTAGATGATAAACGGATAACAAAGGAGGGATTGCAAATTGTGAACAAGCCTGTGATGAGAAACATAACTAACTAAGTGAACCTATTTGGGAATAAAAGTGTTATTAATTTGTTAAAAGGAAATATATTTGTAAAGGCATACAGCAAGTGGGAGAACTTCTACACATCGTATATAAATAAATGAATAATAATAAAAATTAAAAATATGCGTAAACAAGTAACTGTGGGTAGAGATTTGGCCATGTGGCTAATTCAAATAATTCAAGTGAATTACACTGATATGCCAGCGGTAGGAGCACTGATATATTTGCTGCTACTAATGCACTGTTTAACTGAATGAATGGAAGTATGTCTATTACAAGGGAAAATGCTCAAATGACAGTAGAAATAATATTGGAGCAGATAATACCCAGATATGGGTTGGATATTAACAGTGATGGAGGTACACACTTTACTGTCCAGGTGGTAAGAAAGGTGATGGAGCAATTGGAAACTGATTGGCAATAAAAATATTGGCAGTAGAAACATTCAGTAAAAAGGTTAATGATGGAGCTCCAGGTTCTCTGGATGAAATGTTTGCCTTTATCTCTTTTCTATCTCAAGAAATGGAAATGTCATTCCATTTGTCACATGATATGTTTGAATTACCTTATATTGGTAGTGTGGGTGTGCCTAGAATAGAACTTAATTTAGAACGAAAAGATATACAGGGACAGTCCCAGTGTTTTTCTTGTTTAAGGTCTAAAGGACTATTGGCGCAGATTCTCTTCTTGATTTTCAAATATACAGAAGTAGTGACTGGGTCCTGAAAAAATCCATAATGGAAAAGAACCTACAGCCAATATGGGAAGGACCATTCCAAGTGTTATTAACGACTGAGTCGGCTGTGAGGACTAAGGAGAGAGACTGGATACATTACTCCGGAATTAAAGAACTGGTGGATTCTCCTTATGGATGGACAGTGTTGACAGATACAACAAGCCCATTGAAATTGACTTTCAGAAGTTAAAGGACTGACTAATGGCACATTGGGTGGTTGATTTAGAAATCTGGTTGTGGGTGATAACCATTTTCCTAGTGCTATTGATTGTATTGAGGAAAGAGATAATTGGATGATGTAAATCATCGTTATGATATCCAGTGGATATCAGTTCCCAACAATCGGTTGAGAGACTTGAAGTCTGATGGTACATACTCTGGGTTGGGGGCCTAGTCCACTAGGAAGAGTAGTGCAGTGGTTGTTGCCTTGTGGGAAATTATGTGATATATGCAATGGGGACTTATACTGTATTGCCTAGTTATCCTATAACATGGCAGTGGTTGTGTTTCCATACTGGACTTGAACAAGAGTATTCCCTGGTGCAGGAACCACTAATACTGATAATCCAGCTGGGATATGTATTACATCTTCTTATAGTGATGGTATACCTTTGGGTGAATGACCAAGGTGCAATTGTACATATGACATAGTAAAGCATATATATGAAATATAGCACTAAATGTACTGTTAGGTAAATGAAGATAGTTCATTCTTTTGTGCAGACAGAGAGACTACACTCTCTGATATAATGTCTACATGTTTTGTAGGGGTGCCAGTCCCTGGGAATTCTTATTTGAAGAAGCAAAGATCACCATAAGACCTACTAATTATAATGTATCACAAGTAATTACATTGTTTTTATTACAAGTATAATAAATGGACTAACAAGAATTGCAGAAAAAAACATATTGCCAGCTTATGATTGTGTGCTTCATAACCAGTTAGAAAGGGGACACAAAAAGGTGGTATATGTAGCTGTATCTACTGAATACGTGTTTACTTGTTCTGAAATGGAGGAAGTGGATGCCACAGGATCAGTGTTGTACCTACCTAGAGTTTTTTTTGTTTTTTGTGGCTTATACGCTTATTCATACATACCTGCTAATGCAATAGGTGGTCCATGTAGTATTGGACATGTGGCTACCTTTATGGCAGTTGCACATTTTAAAGATAGTAATCAGGAAACAGAGTTTTACTATGAAATGATAAATGCAAGCCTCTATTATAGTAATGAGATCACATAAGATTGTGACAAAGGTATCTACATGTGAGGGGACATTACATACTATACCTGACATGGGATGGGCCATATGTGTATGAACATGGACGTGTGGAATCACATAAGCCAGGGGGGAAATCCCATTTGATTATCCATGAACCTGTGAGATTTATCAAATGGCCAATTAAGCCTGTGGCATATCCATTTGATCGTATGGAGGAAAAGATATATATATAGCGATAAAAGAGTTACACTAAATGAGGCATTTGATGCTAAATGTAATGATGAAATAGTAATATCAAATAAGATATAAGCAGGGTTTTTAGGAATGTTTCACTGGATGGCTACCAAAAGTAACCATCTGCATATAGGACACCTTGCTTGTGTTTTAGTGACAAGTATCAAGGAAACATCATTTGCTATTGCTGCTTTAGCTGATGAAACGGGAGTTGTTAACCTCCTGGTTGCCTAGTTGTGCATGGTTTAAGGACCTATTTGTAGGTATTATTAGTATTGCAATCATATGACTTATCTTCTGTATTTGCATTCAGTGTGTACCTGTATGTTGTGATTGCTGTAAGAAATAATATCAGGTGACTAAGCCAAAGAAGAATGGAAATGAAGAACTGGGAACAAGATTAAGTAGACAAGAAGTCCGTATTATGTTGAAAAACAGACAGAGTGAATTTACAGGAATAAACTTTACCAAAAGGGAAAGGGAGGATTGTGAGAAATGGAAGTATGCCTGGAATTATTCCTGTAAAGAATATAGCCATATTGTACTCCTATAACCTTAATTATTTTGTACCAAGTTAGTAGTTTATGAAAAATATTTATGTAAGAAATCTATGAATACATGTGACATTCTAAAAAAGGGAAGTCTCTGTAAAAACATGCTGGTGCCCTTTACTCAGGACACGCTGACCTATGCAAAAGCATTGTTCTTGTAGATGAGAATTCCCATAACAGGAATAGTCATTAAGAGGTTTCCTGTAAGTTATATTTGTTTTAAGGGAAAGGGGACTTTCCAGAGAATAAAGGGGGACTTTCCAGAATGCAGAAACACATTTGTATTAGCCAAAACTGTTATGTAGTATGTTATGTCCGACTGCCATGATACCTGTCAGAAGCAGCCTGCCTCCCAAGAGCTCTCCTGCCATGGAGAATATGACGCCGACCCCGACCGCCGCTTTCCACATGTAGTCGGGCAGACTGGCTCATCATGAGGGCTCCTGCCGTGGCTCTTCTAGCGCAATAAGTGCTTGCCACCATCAGTGTGTCTGGATGAACCAGACAGGGGCTGAGCCCTCCTTCTGCCTTTGCAGATGATTGCCAGGGGCTGCCCAATGACAGGCAAAAACCCCTCCGCTAAGCGCGGGACTTTCGGCTGAATGTGAAGTCGGCAAGGAGGATTACCAGCAAAATGGTAATTTCCCAGATTGCTTCCTAACGATCTCCGAGCCTTGCTCAGCAAGGAAAATAATTAGGGTGTGCATAAGAGCACAAGCATGCCTACCATTCCTGTCCTATTGTTTCTTTTCATTATATCCAATTAATATAGTTATTACATACTCATACTTATATATATGCTTATATATTGTATAGTTATTTCATGCTTATGCTTATATATACTGTGTGACAAAATAAATAAAATAAAAAATAAAATAAATAAATAAATAAATTAAGACATTCTATCTGTCGGTGTGAAGATATTCCACAAATGGGTGAGCCTCTTATTTCTCAGTCTCAACTCGCTGGAAGACCGAGTCGAACTGGGGAGCACCCAGGCAGAGGAGGCATGGCCAAGAAAAAAATTAACTCAGTTTCCAAGCAGAGAAGCAGAGTATTACCCACTTCTGGATGATCTTCCCCGTCACAATGGAGAACTCAGGGTGCTTTGGCGCCAGGATATAGGTTGTAAAATATCTGTTGACACAGGCAATACTAATAAATCGAATCAAGCCCCACCTTCTCCGAAATGAATGGCAGTATCAGTTTTAGGGATTTGACATGGCTATTGAATGTATTTATTTCATGTGCAAAATAAAGGACCACAATGTACAACTGAGTGTTTCACTTGTTAATATATTATGGCATATGACAGTAACTTTTTTTTTCTATAAAAACTTTCATTACATTTTTCCTTTACTTCAGGAGCAAAAGTTTTCTCCCCTCTATTTTTCACAATACAATAATCGATTTGGACACAAAGGCAGTGATTGACCTAGCATTATCCAGAGATTGAGCATAGGAGAGAAAAATCTGTTATTCTCCCTTAGGATGAAAAGTATCTCCAAGCAGCCCGCATCTGTATGAGTAACATTCTGTCTTCTTTTTTTCTGTCCTTCCCCCCTCTCTCTTTCTCCCCCCTCCCTCTCTCCCTCCTCTCCCCTCTCTTCCTCTCCTTTCTGAAGGCAGTGCAATGTTGTATATTAACATAATGAAACTTCCATTCTGCAAATGTAAATGAATGCTTTGGATGCTACTTGCAGTAATGCAGTGGTGGAATTCAAATTTTTTTATTACCAGTGCTGTGGGTGTGGTTTAATGGATGTGGCTTTGTGGTCATGTGAGTGGGTTGGCCTGGCCAATTCCACATCACTGTGGAGGGACGCCTTGCCTCGTCCCACTTGCCTGGCCTCCTGAGCTCTGCTGGTCCTTGTCTATTAATTTGTCTACTACTACAGTATCTGGTTGATTATCTGATGCCTGTATGTCCCTCTGGATCCAGAACTCCCACATATTCTTAGCTCTATTATTCTCCACAATCTTTTGTAGAAACTCCTTGATGGATGGAGAATTCTGGGAGTTAAAGTCCATACATCTTTGAGCTGAGAAAC
Source organism: Ahaetulla prasina (assembly GCF_028640845.1). Classification (NCBI taxonomy): domain Eukaryota; kingdom Metazoa; phylum Chordata; class Lepidosauria; order Squamata; family Colubridae; genus Ahaetulla; species Ahaetulla prasina. The sequence continues at coordinate 79,039,032 of NC_080542.1, read as the reverse complement.
ACTGATCTACCCCTTGGGTTCTATCTAGTGTGGCAAGGTAGGGGTGGGGGGGTGGCGGTTGTTATTAAGGAAAGTCTAGAACCGAGGGAGACCACTGTACCTCAGATAGCTGGTTGTGAATCCCTCTTTGTGAAGTGGGGTCATAGGGCTCAGATGGGCTTGTTGCTCATGTACCTGGCTCCTTACTGCGTGACTACAGCCCTGCCCGAGCTGTTGGAGGTGCTTGCCGGGGTGGTGGTTGAGAGCCCCAGACTTATGGTCATGGAGGACTTCAACTTGCCATCGACCGGCTTGTCATCGACGGCGGCCTGGGAGTTCATGGCCTCCATGACGGCCTTGGACCTGACACAAATAGTTGATGGCCTACTCACATTGGGGGAGGCACACTGGATCTGGTTTTTATCTCTGGACAGTGGTTAAATGATCTGGATTTAGGAGATTTAGTGACCGAGCCTTTGTCATGGTCAGATCATTTTCTCCTTCGCCTGGACTTTCGGACCACCACTCAACACTGCAGGGAGATGGGACTAATACGTTGGTTCCGTCCCAGGCGCCTGATGGACCCGGAGAGGTTCCTGACGGAGCTTGGGCTGTTCCCTGAGGATCTGGCCCACGGCACTGCTGAAGAACTAGTTGTGGCCTGGGAACTGGCCGCGGCTGGTGCTTTAGACCGGGTCGTGCCTTTGCGGCCTCTAACCCGGCGTAGATCTCAACCAGCTCCTTGGTTCTCCGAGGAGCTGAGGAAGATGAAACGCCGGAGAAGACGCCTAGAGAGTGCCTGGAGATCCAGCCGTTCCGAAGCTGATTGGTCACTAGTTAGGTCTTATAGTAGGACCTACCTAGTGGCATTGAGGGAAGCGAAGCGTTCCTACGTTTCCTCCCTCATTGCATTGGCAGATAACCGCCCGGCCGCCCTGTTTCGGGTGACCCGTTCTCTCCTTCAACAGGAGGTGCGGGAGGACCCCTTACAGGGCCGTGCCGAGGAGTTTAGTGGTTATCTATACAATAAAATCGTTCAGCTTCGGGATGGGTTGGATCAAAATTGGGTAGATCCAGGTGAGAGGTCGGAGACTCGTCTTGTTGAGACTGTTTGGGATGGATTTGACCCTGTGACTCCCGAGGACATGGACAGGTTGTTGGGGAGGTTGAATGCCACCACATGTTTACTGGACCCGTGCCCCTCCTGGTTGGTGCTGGCCGCGCAGGAGGTGACACGAGGCTGGCTCCGGGGGATTATCAATGCTTCTTTGTTGGAAGGGGTTTTCCCTGCCGCCTTGAAAGAGGCGGTGGTGAGACCCCTCCTCAAGAAGCCTTCCCTGGACCCAGCTGTTTTGGGAAATTATCGTCCGGTCTCCAATCTTCGCTTTGTGGCGAAGGTTGTAGAGAGTGTGGTGGCACGTCAATTACCCCAATACCTGGATGAAACTGTCTATCTAGACCCGTTCCAGTCCGGCTTTCGGCCCGGATACAGTACAGAGACGGCTTTGGTCGCATTGGTTGATGATCTCTGGAGGGCCAGAGACAGGGGTTGTTCCTCTGCCCTGGTCCTATTTAGATCTCTCAGCGGCTTTTGATACCATCGACCATGGTATCCTGCTGCACCGGCTGGGGAGTTTGGGAATGGGAGGCACCGTTTATCGGTGGTTCTCCTCCTATCTCTCTGACCGGTCGCAGATGGTGTTGGCAGGGGGGCAGAGATCAACCGCGAGGCGCCTCATGTGTGCGGTGCCGTAGGGGTCGATTCTCTCGCCTCTCCTGTTCAACATCTATATGAAGCCGCTGGCTGAGATCATCAATGGCTTTGGGGTGAGGTACCAACTGTACGCTGACGATATGCAGCTGTACTTCTCCACCCCAGCCCATCCCAACGAAGCTATCGAAGTACTGTTCCGGTGTCTGGAAGCCGTACGGATCTGGATGGGGAGAAACAGACTCAAGCTTAATCCCTCCAAGACGGAGTGGCTGTGGATGCCAGCACCCCGGTACAGTCAGCTGACTGTTGGGGGCGAATCATTGGCCCCGCTGGAGAGGGTGCGCAACTTGGGTGTTCTCCTGGATGGGCGGTTGTCTTTTGAAGATCACCTGACAACCGTCTCCAGGAGAGCTTTTTATCAGGTTCGCCTGATCTGCCAGTTGTGCCCCTTCCTTGACCGGGATGCCCTATGCATGGTCACTCATGCTCTTGTCACCTCCCACCTGGATTATTGCAATACTCTCTACATGGGGCTCCCCTTAAAGAGCACCCGGAGGCTCCAGTTGGTTCAGAATGCAGCTGTGCAGGTGATAGAGGGAGCCGCACGTGGCTCCCATGTAACACCACTCCTGCGCAGGCTGCACTGGCTACCTATGGTCTTTCAGGTGCACTTCAAGGTTTTGATTACTACCTTTAAAGCGCTCCATGGCTTAGGGCCAGGGTACCGAATGCCTCCCACCGACCCGTACGCTCGCACAGAGAGGGGCTTCTCAGGGTGCCGTACACCAAGCAATGTCAGCTGGCGGCCCCCAGGGGAAGGGCCTTCTCTGTGGGGGCTCCTACCCTCTGGAATGAACTTCCCCCTGGACTTCGTCAACTGCCTGACCTTCGGACCTTCCACCGTGAGCTGAAGACTTATCTGTTTATTCGCGCAGGACTGGCATAGGAATTTTAAATAGCTTTTTTTTTTTTTTTTTATTCAAAAAGTTTTTATTAGTCAAAAAAGGTTTATACAAATACATATCAGGTATGGTAAATTTTCATTTTTCTTATCTAAAATAAGAATTTTACTCAAATTTTTTAACACATACAACAGCCATAAGGCAAGCAGGTGACACGAAGTAGCTAAGTTTGCAAATTTTAAATACGTAATAAAGAAGAGTCAAGAATAAACAGAATATCGTACAAAAGAGAATAAGGAAAACCAACACAATCCCAAATATCTTTATCACTTCCTAGTTTTGGATCTCAGAACTCTGGGTTCAGCCTGACCCAACTCCAGGGCCGCAACAGCGGCAGCCGCTTCAGCCCCATGATCTATAACCTCCCCTTCTTCAATTCCTGGGTCATCTGATTCCAGGAAGGCTTTGTGTTCCTCCACATAGGCCGTAGCCTCCAATTGTACTGATTTTTTCGTAATGCCCTCCCGGAAAATCATCAATCCTCTGGCATCAGCCATCTGAAGCCCACTCCCTTCTGGTACAATTTGCTTGACAAAAATAATATTTCTTTCTTTTTCACGTACCTGTCTGGGAATCTGCCTCAGAATGGCTATCTCCTGCCCCTGTAAATCAGTGCCCCACTCCTATGTTTTCTAAGAATTTCATCTCTCGTCTCTCTTCTCACAAATTTGACATGAACCTCTCTGGGAACTGCATGCGTGCATATTGCGAATTAACTCTATAAACTCGATCCACATCCCAATTCATGAAATCAACACCTCTCCCAAGAAATTCTCCCAACAATTTAGTCACAACATCTCTCAAGTCTTCTTGGTCCACTTCTTCCAAATTTTGAAACCTAAGGAAATAAGACATTTTATCCATCTGTAGTCCAAGCACAGCATTGCCTGTCGCCTCCTCTCTTTTCTGCACTGCCCGCATCTCACCCTCCAAACCTTCCACTTTCTGCTTGTTTTCTGCTGAAACTTGTTGAGTATCCTTTAAATCCTTTTGGATAGTCACAATTTCTGCTCTTATTTCATCCAATTTCTTGTCCATATTAGATAACTTTTCCAAAATTCTCTCCATCTCTCCAGCAGTTGGTCTCTGACCTTTTGCCATTAAGGAAAAAAATACAAAATCCTCAGGCAGGCACAGTATCCTTGTAATTTCCTCCCCATCCACCAGGGGGCACTCACAGGAGCAACGAGTCCAGAGTACAGTTAGTCAACCAGGAAGTCAAGGGAAGTGATGTCATCAAAATCCTCATAGTGAAGGCGGAAGCTGGACGCCACCACTGTTCCCCAGAAGGAGGGGGGGCCTCAAACCTTCCCTCCTAAATTTCTCCATCACCTCTTCTCTCCAGAGCTCCACAAAACCGGTAATCTTCTTATTTTAAGTTCTCCTCTCTCCAGAATAACTCGTGCTCCTTCCAACCGCAGGGGAGAAAAAACCCCCCCGCACTCCGGAGCAGTCCACTCACGTTTACCGATATTCCCTTCCCTTCTCCTCCTCAATTCTTCTCCGTTCCCTGTTCACCACCAGGCTGCTGCAGTTATAAATCCAATGCCCCGGTGTCACCGGGCACAGCGGCCCAGGCGACGACCAAAATAATGGCCGCGGCCTGTGGCCTCCGAACCCCGCCGAGCCTAGGACGCGCCAGCATCGGTCCCCACAGTCCTGTATGTCGGCTGGGAGACCCCTGGCGAGCCGTCCGTGCGGCAGGTGTCCTTTTCGGAACACCTGGCCCCTGAGGGCCTCGGCGGCGGCCGGATTCGGGCGCTGGAGGCAGGAGAAGCCTTCCAGACGTCCGTTGCCGCTGGATACCGGAAGTCGTCTCAATTTTAAATTTTAAATAGCTTTTAATAGTTGATATAAATTTTATGGGTTTTTTTATGGTTTTAAATGTTTTAATCTGGCCTTATATCTAATAAGTTTTTTAACTATTGTTTTATTTGTATATTATTGCTGTTTTATCTTGGCTGTGAACCGCCCTGAGTCCCTCGGGAGAAGGGCGGTATAAAAATCCAATAAATAAATAGAATAAATAAATAAATAAATAATCCCTGCTTCTATGGATCTGGTGTTTAGTGCCTGTTCTTGTGCTGTTATGATCAGTGCTGCCTTTTACACACACACCACTTCAGAAATAATTATAAAAATGATGATTTCTCACTCATTTTTTACTAGTAATAGAAACAAAATAAGCAGCCATAAATGTCTAAAGTTGGAACCCTAGATTTGGATTCTGATGCATATTTATTGTTGTGAATGCTTTTGCAAAACAGTGGCTGGGAAGACTTGCCATAGATAAGTTTACTTATTTCAAATAACAGTTCTTAATTGTGTATTCTAACTTGCCCTCTTGTTCTGTACCACTCCATTCTTGATTCAAATGCAAAAAAATATACTTTGGAGAGCACAAAGAAAGGAATGCTGCATCTGTTTGCAATTCTTTAAGGCAGCTGCATTTTCCCCCTGGGATTATGCAGTTTCCTGGGATAATGCAGCTGCCTTTCTTCCCTAGAAAAGGCCATATTTTGTTTAAGAATTGCAGACAAATGCAACCCAGTCCACCATAGCAATGCATAATCCTACGCTTATAATTTTTGCTTTTTCAAGACAGGTGGACGCACTGCTAAACAAAACACTGGCTCCAGATAGCTCTCTTTTTCACATTGCAGGAAAGTTCAGATATGGCTCAGTGAATTAACAACTGAGTGGCTGATTTTGAGCCAGTCATTCCTTCTCTCAGCCCAGCCTACCTCACAGGATTGTGGTGGGGAAAATAGGAGGAGGGATATTTGGAATGTTTGCTGCTTTGAATTATTTATACAAATAATGATGTATCATTAATTCAAATTTATTTAATGATAAAGAAATACATGATTTTTCTGGAGGGTGGTGTTTTGCTTTGTGGCAAGTCAGCTTCTCATTTTTTTTAAAGTTTAAACATATTTTGACGGATATATAAATACAGGAGTAGGTAAATTGCCAACCAAATAGAGAGGTATGTACAGGCATACATTGACCCCTCTTGGTGGTACAAATGGGGACCCCAGGTATCAGATAATTAGTAGAGCATAGAGATCAGTCATTAAATCACCATTCTCTGTCTTCTTTAATACTGCAAATTCACCCTTCTTAGAGGACCCTTTCTACAAATTCAGAGAGCCTATCAAAATAGTCAACATGAACAGTTTGTAGAAAAAGTTATCACATGAGCTTATTTAAATAATTGGAAATTACAGTACAAAGTAATTGTATGGAAACAGGGTCCAATACTTTTATTTTCATTCTAAATTCTAAGGTACTTCTAATGTACTGCCATTTTGCTCTCAGTCACCAAAAGTAAATACTTCCGAAAGTTTCCAAGAGCTTAATTCTAACACTTAAAATCTATAGGGTTACTAGAAATTGACATATAATCCATTCCAACACCACAATGTGCAGGGCTTTCTCCTCAAAAGTCCCTCGTATTATTTTCTAATCTATTAAAAAATTTAATCTTCCCTTGCAGCAGATAAAAGGCAGATAGGAGTGTCAACTCGGGCACCCGTTTTCCAAGACTGTGGTCAGAAGCAAAACACTAAAAACAGCACGATAGAGACCACAGTGCCTCTGAGCATGTCATGCACTTTGGTGCTTTTCTCCCAGAATGAAGGGAGCAGGGCTCGAATACATGGTAAAAGACACGACCTGTTTTGACGCCAGCTGAAAAATATATATATATGATTGCTCCCTCCTGTTGGAGGAGCCTGCAGGGAACCGGGGGGGGGACCCCTCCCCGGGTGCTTCAAAGCAATGACACCCCGTTTCCTTGATTCACTCACTCTCTGCGAGAGCTTCATTTCCCGAGTCAGCCAATCGCACTGAATGCTAGTTATGGCCGTGAGCGCCCACAATTCTGCGCCCTTTCCCGCGTCCTGTCACCACAGCAACCAGCCCTTTTGCGCCAGCATAGCTAAAAAGATGCGGCAGAACATGGCCCGCCAGGCAGCACCAGGGAGAATTATGTGAGCTTGCGCTGAAAAGTCCAGTTGGCTCTGCTGAGGCCAGAGAGGTCCTGCTGAGAAGCCTGGGAACGTGGTTTGTGGGTGAGAGAGCATTGTGAGAGAAACTTCATTAGGACCCCATCCCACCTTCGTGGTTGTTTCAAACTGCTTTAGGAAAGGTGGTGGCGATTTAATCACGAGATGACTTTTGACTTTTTATTAATCCTGCAGTTATTATGTCTCCTTTCTCCCCTCCCTCCCCTCCTTTGCTTTGAAAAGTTGCTTTTCAAAGCTCGGTCGGAGTGCTCCGGCCCAGATAGAGCGAGCAGCACAGCACTTGCCTTTTGCCTCCCTTTCCTTGCCAGTCCTTCACTCACCATTCTCCCCACTTCCCACCTACCCAAGGGCCAACCCCCCCCCCGAAAGTGACTGCCCTACCTGCCAGGCTGCTTTACAGTCAATTTCGACGCTGCCTCTGCTTATCCGAGAGTTTGCTAGGCTGGTAGCCCACGCAGAGGAAACAGTCAAAGCGGCGTCCTCAGCAACAGCCCGTTCAGCTCCAGCAACGGCCTGTGATATTTGCCGATGGCTTCCAGGAACTCCTTGTAGCGCTGACCTCCTTGGCTTTTATTTTGAAATCCAGCACTCCTGGATTTCAAGAATGCTCGGGTTTGGCAGCTGGAAAAGCAGCGCTGGATTTCAAAAGTGCTACTAGGAGAAGCCTTAGAAGCCAAAAGTGCTCCAAGGAGAAGCTGGGAAGTATCGGCAAAAGGCTTGGGAAGAGAGCATTCAATCGGTAAGTGGGAAACAGCGGGGGCCAGCCTCCCAACCAGCGTGGCTGTGTGGCTTCCCGGCCATGCGGGCAAGCGGCCTCCCAGCCAGGATGCTGGGAGCAAAGTGGTTTGAGGGGGGAGCATGGCAATGAAACGATGGAGGGAGCGTAGGACCTGAGGCGGTGTTGGTGCCCGGAGGCGCTGTCTTGGGTGGCCGGAGAGGCTCCAGAGAACGTGCAAAGCCCTGCTGGAGCTGCTCGGGTGTCCCAAAACTGCCACAGCCGCCTCCGATTCCCAAGTGAGCCCCGCTATCCGTGGCCAATGGGGCACACTACCTCTTCGGCCTCGACCAGCACCAGGAGGCCAGTCAAAGCCACTGTTGGATATACCAGCCTCATCTGAGGCGAATGGCTGCAAGGGACAAGGGGCATGGCCTGGTGTCCAGCGCTACCAGTTCAAGCGAAGCGGCCCAGACCGGCTGAATCCCACCACTGCACTAATCCCTTTCCCCCTTTGCTACTTAGTTCCTACATAATTGCTGACCTTTCTTCTAAGGCAAATTTTATGCCACAATATGACACTGTTTTTGAAACTACATATGCACCATGTTCAGGTGTTTTTAAGCTCTTATGAAAGGTCAACAAGGTCTGGACCTAACCTTTGGGAAATGATATTCCAAAAAGTGAGTGCTACATTTTAATGGGGAAAAAATCAACTATGTTGGGATAATGAGACAGCATTTCCACCTCTGCTTTCCTCCCTTTGGAGGCTTCTTATATTTAATAGCTATTGGTACAATCAACTTACTCCTTTCTATGATGGGAGTATCTTTTCATATTAAATTGGCTTATGCAAATGAGTAGATTTGTCCACTTAATATATAGTTTTTTTTGAAGCTCCCATAATTCAATACAGATCGAAATTGCACCTAAAATTATTACAGCAATTTACCATCCAATCTTATATTGTTTGCTGTAATATGATCTGTAAGGAATCTCTCTTTTCCTGGCTCCCTAAAACAATGTAGTTATAATGTTAATGTATTTCTGCAAGGAAGCTCTGCACTGTTCAATGATCCCTCTATATATATTTGTGAGAGTCTGGGTTGACATGATGTCCAGTGGGAACACTGAACTCAAGGATTACTCTCAATTTATGTTATCTCCCTATCTAAATATTTAACAGTCTTTCATAAGAAAATTGCCAAGACAAAATTGCTATATGTGCTACAAGTAAAAATAAATTTCTAAAGATATTTCATTTATGTTTATATTTGTTTGTCACACATTTCAAGAAAAAGGACCTAAATTAATGGAATTTCATAAACATGTTCAATGCAATTTACTCAAACCAAAAAGCCAAAGTAGTTGTTAATGGTGAAACAACACAAAGCTTTAAAATTCAAAAAGGAACTAGACAGGGATGCCCGCTATCACCGTTATTATTTGTCCTATTCTTGGAAGTACTTAGTAGAATCATCCAAAAGATGAACAAATAAAAGGTCTGGAAATAAAAAAAGAAACTTTCAAGGTGTAAGCGTTTGCTGATGACCTTGTGTTCATTGTAGAAGACCCTGTACAATCGGGTGAGAGGCTAAAGGAAGTATTGGGCTAATATGGGGAAGTTGCAGATTTGAAGGTAAACAAGGAAAAAACTAAAATTTTAGTCAAAAATATGAGCAAAATGCAAGAAAAAGAATTGGTTGAGAAAATTAAAATACAGACAGTAAAGAAAGTGAGATACCTAGGCATTAATTTGACGGCAAGATGCGCTACTTTAAAGGAGGATAATTACAATAAACTAGTGGACCAAATCAAGGGAGATTTGGATAGGTGGAAAAACCTCCAACTTTCCTTCATGACAGTCAAAATTACTATACTGCCAAAGATACTTTTTCTATTTCAAACCATACAAATAAGATTGAAAAAGGATTTTTTTAGAAATTTAAATAAAATAATAGCTAAATATATTTGGCAAAGGAAAAAACCCAGAATTAAATTGAAACTATTGCAAGACTCGAAAGACAGAGGTGGATTTGGACTCCCTGACTGGGAAAAATACTACCAGATAGCAGCACTCACGTGGATTAGGGAGTGGATTAATTTAAAAAACAGGAGGCTGCTAGCACTGAAAGGACATGACATGCAAACGGGGTGGCACGCAATTCTTTGGGATGGGAAACATAAAGCACACTAATACTTCCAGAAACACCTCATCAGAAGAGCCCTATTGGATGTTTGGATAAAAATTAAACAACAAAATTATATAGAAATTCCCAATTGGCTTTCGACCATGAAAATGTTTGTACATCCAAATTTTATGAAATTAGGAAGAGTGATTAAACATATAAAAACATTAAATGAAAAAGGAGAGCTGAGGTCTAGACAGGACTTAAAAGAAGAAGGGGTAGAACTAGAATGGTGGGCATATCTTCAGATCCAATCCCGATACGTGAGAGATAAAAATTTATTTATTTATTTATTTATTTATTTATTTATTTATTTTGTCACAACAATATACATAAGCATCACACAAAAAGATTATATAGTATATAAACATATATATGAAGAAATATAAGGAGGTATAAACATACATATATATAAGAAGAAAAAAGAAAAACAATAGGACAGGAATGGTAGGCATGTTTGTGCTCTTATGCACGCCCCTTATGGTCCTCTTAGGAATGGGGTGAGGTCAATAGTAGACAGTTTTTGGTTAAAGCTTTTGGGATTATGGGAAGAGACCAGAGTCAGGTAAAGTGTTCCAAGCACTGATGATTCTGTTACAGAAGTCATATTTTCTGCAATCTAGATTAAAGCAGTTAACATTAAGTTTAAATCTATTGGTTGCTCTCGTATTATTGCAATTAAAGCTGAAGTAGTCTTTAACAGGAAGGACATTACAATAGATGATTCTATGAGTTAAAGTCTTGTCGAAGGCGATGGAGTTCTAAGTGTTGTGTCCTCCTTGCCTCTGTCCGAAAAATGGCTTAATTAGTGAGCTCTTATCAGCTCTGGCAGCAAAAGAATCAGCATCTGCCAAGAGCCCTCGATAGCTGCCAAGACTCTGGTGAGTCACAACCTTCAGCTCTAGTCAATCCGTGGATTTGCCTGATACAAAGAGACACACCAGCTCTTGCTGCCTTTTATATCCTGTGGGGTGTGGCTCCATGACTCAGCAGTTCCTAGGCCTGCCCCTCCCCTGCTTCTGTTGTTCTCTTCTCTCCTGCCTACGAAACCTGGGATTGAGCCAAGCCTGATTGCTGTCAGCTGGGTCTGCAGACATGGCGGGGGGGGGGGGGAAGAGTCAGGTGAAGGAGGCCTCGTTATCTCTTTCGCTTGGCCTTCTTCTGGCTCCTGGAGCTGATCCAGAGTGGCCGGTGCTTCCAAGGTAAGTCCTGATGGCCCTTCCCCCTCACTGTCCAAATCACTTTCTGGCAGCAGGCCCGGCTCCATGTCACTTTCTGGCAGCAGGCCCGACTCCAAGGCACTTTCGGGCATGGGGCCAGGTTCGGGGGCGGGAGCCACAACACTAAATTTTCTAAGCCTAGGATTTCAAGTCTGGTGAGATAAGGTATTTTGTTGTTTTCAGAGGAGTGAAGAACTCTTCTTGTAAAATATTTCTGGACACGTTCAATTGTATTGATGTCAGAAATGTGGTGAGGGTTCCAGACAGGCGAGCTCTATTCTCGAATTGGTCTAGCAAATGTTTTATATGCTCTGGTTAGTAGTGTAGTGTTTTTGGAAAAGAAGCTACGCAAGATTAGGTTTACAACTCTTAGAGCCTTTTTTGCTATGTAGTTGCAGTGGGCTTTGGCACTTAGATTATTATTTGATATGAAAACTCCAAGGTCTTTAACAGGGTGGGGGTCATCTGTAAGGTAATGTTCATCAAGTATGTTTGGGTTCTTTTTTCCAATATGTAAGACTGAGCATTTGCTGGTTGAGATTTGGAGTTGCCAAATCAAAATGAATGGGGCATAAGGACCAAACCTATAGAATTGGACGAAATCCTATAAGGGGCAGATGTGCAGATGATTAGGAATCTATATAAATATTTACTGGATTATGATATGATAAAAGAGCAAGTGAAAGAGATATGGCATTGATATGGGTATGGCATAGATCTAGACAGCTGCCAAAAACTATGGGAGAGGAACAGAAAGCTTACTCTAGCCACCTCATACAAAGAAAATCAATACAAAATGTTTTATAGGTGACATCTCCCATCCACAAGACTGGCCAAGATGTGCAAAAATTGCTCATCGAAATATTGGAAATGTAAAGCAACACTAGGCACTTATTATCATATGTGGTGGGGATGCCCAAAAGCCAAGTACTTTTGGCTCCAAATAAAACTGGCTAGAAGAGATGTTAAACCAGACGATAGATATGATGCCAGAATTCTTCCTTCTGGTATACTAAGGGATAATTACAAAAACGAAGAAATATATCTTATGGTCAGTGGTGGGATTCTGCCGGTTCTAGAGGGTTCGGCCGAACCGTTTGTTAAATTGCCGGTTCGCCCCGCCCCGCCCCTTGCCCCTCCCCACCATTACTTATCGGTTGTTTGCGGCCACGTGGCGCTTGGATCCGGTGGGCAGCGAGGCCACCAACCGAAGCAGGCCTCCATCCAAGCGTCTCTCTAGCCAGCGATTAAAGCGCCTCGCTGGCCACGTGGCCAGTGAGGCATTTTAATCGCTGGCTAGAGAGACGCTGATGAAGAGCTGCCAGCAGCCGCCTGGCGCCGGATCGGGAGGGCAGAGCTGTATAGATCGGGGGGCAGCTGCCCACCCCCCAATCTATGCAGCTCTGCCCTCCCGATCCGAGCGCCAGGCGGCTGCTGGCCGGAGCCTGCCTGCATCCAAACGTCTCGCTGGCCAGCAAGGTGCTTCAATGGGCTGGTCAATGAGCCACTTGGATGCAGGCAGGCTTCGGCCAGCAGCTGCCTGGCGCTCTGATCGGGAGAACAGAGCTGCATAGATCGGGGGGGCAGCTGTCCACCCCCTGATCTATGCAGCTCTGCCCTCCCGATCCGAACGCCAGGCGGCTGTTGGCCGAAGCCTGCCTGCATCCAAGCGTCTCTGTAGCCAGCCCATTGAAGCACCTCGCTGGATAGTTTTATTCAGCCGACAGTGACTCCCGTGACTCCCTACAGCTATTTTTTCACCTTCTGCCCAAAATCCTGCAAAAGATTGAATGTTTTAGCCTTGTTCTCACTGGCTCTGTCACTTAATACGATGGCTGTACTAATAAACTAGCATCTAAAGTTGCAACAAAGGGGCTGCAAGACAGAAGGCCTGCCAACAGACCTTGAAGACTTTGGATCCTGGTTTATTAATATAGCCCCTGGATATAGAAATGAAACCAGCCTCTGGGATATATATCCTAAATAAATGGACACCTTGTTGAGCTTTATCCAAAATATCACTGGGCATCATATTGATAATATCTGTCCATCCATCCATCCATCCATCCATCTTTCTATTTTTCTATCATATTGAGCTAAATAAAATTGCTCATAGTACCATCCTTTCTGTGTCAAAGTTGACACAGCTCATTCTCAAAACGCCTATAGTGCACTCCTAATTTTGAGTTCATTTGCTCAACTGTTTTAAGTATGCATCAAAAATATACTGCTCTTTTCCAATTGCCATTCATACCATGGCTAAATGAAAAGAAAAAAAACCTTGAAGACAATTTTTTCCCCAAAACAAAGAATAGAATTACTATATTGCCAGCAAATGTAAGATGGGACATGCAACCTCTCGCCCTCCAATTTTAAAGAGAATTTTTTTCAGGAGCAGCATAGATTTCTTTTGGTTATAATGCAGCCATAACTCTGAGATACACTTTTATACCCAAGAGCTAATGGCTAATTTACCAATTACTGCAAAGACAACAAAGCACCAATCAGTATGATAACTCTATCCCAATTGTGGAAGAACAGAGATGACTCTCTGGGCAGGTGTAATTAATTACTGTGATGCATTTTAAATAAAAAATCGTACATAACTGCTTGATTGGGAAAACAGTGTCATTTTATGAGACTCCACAACAGGATTCATATACAGGAAATTCTCAGGCAAGAAATGTTAGAATACCAGGGCAGGGCCAGCCTACCCTACCCCATTTGGAGAAAGAGTGATGGAGAGAAAGAGGGGGGCAGAAAATGATGAAGGAGAGAAAGAAAGATGAAGGATAGAAGGGGGAGAAAGATGAAGGAGAGAAAGGGGGGGAGAAAGATGGAGAGAAAGAGAAGGAGAGAGAAGGAGAGATTAAGGAGAGAAAGATTGAGAGAAAGGGGGGAGAAAGATGAAGGAGAGAAAGGGGGCGAGAAAGATGGAGAGAAAGAGGGAGGGAGAATGGATTTGTTGTGGTAATTGGTTTAACAAGTATGGCCCTGAAAAAGTGACTTATGACCGTTTTTCACACTTACAAACATTGCAGCAAACTGTCATTAGGGCAAAGAAGCTATGTTACATGACCACCTGGCCATGCCCACCCGGTCACATGAAGCACCGCAGTTGTGACATGAGTGACATGGCTATTAAAAAGGCTGCAACAGGCATAAATGATGACCGGTCGTAAGTGTGAGGACTGGTCAAAAGTGTGAGAAGCTGACAGAAATCACTTTTTTCAGTCCTCCGGGTAGTCCCTATGTGCATAGGGACTACTGAGAGGGCTGAAAAAAGTGATTTCTGATAGGTTCTGACACCTTTGAACAGACCTCGCATTTATGACCATCTTCACATTTATGCCTGTTGCAGCATTCTTAACCGTGTCATTCATTTTACAACTGCTTCTCTTCACTACAGTTACAAGATAGGGTGCAAAACGTAAAATGTGAGGACAGTCGTAAGTGCGAGGACTGGTCAAAAGTGCAAAGACAAGTCAAAAATAACTTTTTCAGCCCTCTGAGTAGTCCCTTGCACATAAGGACTACCCAGAGGGCTGAAAAAAGTGATTTCTGATAGGTTCTGACACCTTTGAACAGACCTCGCATTTATGACCATCTTCACATTTATGCCTGTTGCAGCATTCTTAACCGTGTCATTCATTTTACAACTGCTTCTCTTCACTACAGTTACAAGATAGGGTGCAAAACGTAAAATGTGAGGACAGTCGTAAGTGCGAGGACTGGTCAAAAGTGCAAAGACAAGTCAAAAATAACTTTTTCAGCCCTCTGAGTAGTCCCTTGCACATAAGGACTACCCAGAGGGCTGAAAAAAGTGATTTCTGACAGGTTCTCGCACTTTTGACCAGTCCTCACACTTATGACCGGTCATCATTTATGCCTGTTTGCAGCATTTTGTGCATAGGGACTACTCAGAGGGCTGAAAAAGTTATTTTTGACCTGTCCTCACACTTTTGACCGATCCTCACACCTAAGACCTCAGAGAGCCTCTGAGCATGCGCAAGATGGCGGTGCGATAAAAATTTCGGCAGGGGGCTGGCATTTCTTTCTGGCCAGTCCCGGACAGCTGGGGGATTTTCCATTACTATCCCCCTGTTATTTCGGCTAGAGGACCTTTCTGCCAGCCGATTAAGGGGCTTTTTGGCTCCCGGGAAGAACTTGGCTGGTCTAGATGAGGTCCGTTCGGCTCCAACGGCTTGGGGCGGTCGGCAATGGCGTTTTCCTGCCGCTTTCCATTTGGCGGCATCGTTGACGGCGCTTTTGAATCGGTTGGAGCTCTCCTCCTCATGGAGACCACCCTTTTCTTCATTAAAGACCACCCCAGCCAAAGATGGGGTCGTTGGGCCCTCGAAGAGATCTGGCTGGCTGAGGACTGGGTGGGTTTCTTCTTTAACTTCGCTGCCGATTCAGGCGACGGTTGGCGTTCTCAGCTGTTCTTCATCAGCTGCAGCGGCGGCGGCGCTCCTTTTGATCTCGACATCGTTGGAAGAGCTTCCCTTTCTCCTTGGATACTGCTTTCAACCGAAAGGGGGTCTCTTAACCCCTGAGGTGAATGGCTGGCTGGAGTGCAGGGAGCTCTTTGCTGGATTTGGGCTGCAGTCGGCGTTTTTTTTTTTTAGTAGCAGCGGCAGCGTTTTTTTGTTTGAGCTTCCCTCTCCCTCAGAGACCATCTCAGCCGAGAAGAACTGGCTGGCGGGGGTAGGGCGCTCAGGCGCCAGCTGTGCCTGCCCGATTTAAGACATCAACGGAGTCGACCCTCATTTGGAAGAGTCTGAATGACCGAACCGGGTTAAAGACGATTGTGACGTTAGGATGGGGGCCCGATCGGAGACCGACGTTGTTCTGGTTATGACAACGGCGGCGATGGGGTCCTACCATCTTACGTTCGTTTGTCATCTGATAGCATCGCTTTACCGGAGGAGCTTTAAATTCCATCTTTTGTCCGGAACTTATTGTGACCATCTGATTGGCCAGATTAAGACTTTTACCATCTGCCACCCTCTACAAACCCCGAAATGTACTCGCGATCACAGCTTCTTAACCTGCGAGTCTCCCCCCTCTCGCGGACATGGCCCTCCACTTTATCGAGGGCCTACCTTGATGACGGATTTTGGAATCCCGAGAGGTGGCATGCCTCTAAGAGGAGGCTTAGGGGTTTTTTAACTAGGTGTTATAATAAATTCTTATATAAGTTATCCAAGGGGAAGGGTGGGACGGCGAAGTTAGGTTCAGGGGGATACCTATCTGAGCCATTGCTAGATCCTGTGCCGGCTCACGGCATAAACATCATCGATTCTGAGGTGGAAGAAGAGGCTAGAGCTCATGGTCTTGGGGATAACTATATCTGCACAGTAGGTGGGAGGGGCAGGTATGGCGGACGCGGGGGCCCATATCGGGTTTGGGGAGTGCGCCCGCGCTATTTACGAGCGATCGCGCACTCCGGTCCCCCGATAGTTTCCCGTTCCCCGAGTGGCTTAAATCCTCAGAAGCTGAACCTTCGCCTGATGTTATGCAATGCCAGGTCCGTTATAAATAAAGCCCCCCTCATCTCCGATCTTATACAGGAGGGGGGTGCGGACCTGATTGGCATTTCAGAGACCTGGTTGGGCACGGAAGGGGGGGGTCCCCTGATAGAGATGTGCCCACCGGTTTTTCGTGCATTCCATCAGGCCAGGGTCCAGGGTAGGGGTGGGGGAGTGGCGGTTATTATCAACGAGAGTCTTGAGCCGAGGGAGATCACTGTACCACAGATAACCGGATGTGAGTCCCTCCTTGTGAAGTGGGGCCGTGGGGTTCAGGTGGGTTTACTGATCACATACCTAGCTCCTTGCTACGTGACAGAAACCCTGCCTGAGCTGTTGGAGGTGGTCGCCGGGATGGCAGTGGAGATCCCCAGGCTTATGGTCATGGGGGATTTCAATTTGCCGTCGGTGGGGATAGCATCCACATCAGCTCGGGAGTTCATGGCTTCCATGACGGCCTTGAACCTGACCCAGTTAGTGAACGACCCCACTCACATCGGGGGGAACACTCTGGATTTGATTTTTGTCTCTGGACAGTGGTTGAATGATCTGGAATTAGGGGAGTTAGTTATCAAACCCTTGTCATGGTCAGATCATTCACTCCTTCAGCTAGACTTTCGAGCCGCTGACCCCCACCGCAAGGAGATGGAACCGACTCGCTGGTTCCGTCCCAGGCGCCTGATGGACCCTGAAGGGTTCCAGATGGAGCTTGGGCTTTTCCCTGAGGATTTAGCCCACGACTCGGCTGAAGCTCTGGTCGCTGCCTGGGATCGGGCGGCGGTTGGCGCTCTAGATCGAGTCGTACCTTTGTGGCCTCTGACCCGGTGCCGATCTCATTTAGCCCCTTTGTACTCCGAGGGGCTGAGGGAAATGAAGCGCCAGAAAAGACGCCTAGAGAGTATCTGGAGGGCCAGCCGCTCCGAATCTGACCGGACACTAGTTAGGTCTCAAATTCAGACCTATCTAGTGGCGATGAGGCTGGCAAAATGGGAGTATTTTTCCAACCTCATTGCATCAGCAGATAACCGCCCAGCCGCCCTGTTTAGGGTGACCCGCTCGCTCCTCCATCAGGGAGCGGTAGAGGATCCCTTAAAAGGTCGAGCTGAGGAATTTGGACAATATCTGTTTGATAAAATCGCTCAAATTCGGGAAGGGTTGGACACAGACTGGGTGGATCCAGACGGGGTGGAGGAGGCAAGTCTTGATGTTATTATCTGGGATGAGTTTGATCCTGTGGCTCCTGAAGACATGGACAGGTTAATGGGGAGATTGAATGCGACCACATGTTTATTGGACCCGTGTCCCTCCTGGTTGGTTTTGACACGAGGCTGGCTCCAGAAAATTGTGAACGCTTCTTTGATGGAGGGTGTTTTCCCTGCCGCCTTGAAAGAGGCGGTGGTGAGGCCCCTCCTCAAGAAGCCTTCCCTTGACCCAGCTAGTTTAGCAAATTATCGTCCGGTCTCCAACCTTCGCTTTGTGGCAAAGGTTGTCGAGAGTGTAGTTGCACGACAGTTGCCCCAGTACCTGGATGAAACTGTCTATCTTGATCCATTCCAGTCCGGTTTCCGGCCTGGTCACAGCACGGAAACAGCCTTGGTCGCGCTAGTTGATGATCTCTTGAGGGCTCGGGACAGAGGTTGTTCCTCTGTCTTGGTCCTATTAGATCTCTCAGCGGCTTTTGATACCATCGATCATGGTATCCTGCTGCGCCGACTCGAGGGACTTGGAGTGAGGGGCACAATTCATCGGTGGTTCTCCTCCTACCTTTCCGACCGGTCGCAGACGGTGTTGACGGGGGGACAGAGATCGACCCCAAGGCGCCTCTTATGTGGGGTGCCGCAAGGGTTGGTTCTCTCGCCTCTTCTGTTCAACATCTATATGAAGCCGCTGGGTGAGATCATCCGTGGTTTTGGGGTGAGTTGTCATCTATATGCTGATGATACCCAGCTCTATATTTCCACCCCTAACCACCCCAACGAGGCTGTTGAAGTGATGTCCCAGTGCCTGGGGGCCGTATGGGTTTGGATGGGGAGGAACAGACTCAGACTAAATCCCACCAAGACCGAGTGGCTGTGGATGCACCCGGTACAGTCAGCTAATTCCATCACTGGGGAACTCAGTGGGTTCCCCAGTGATGGAATCATTGGGGGCGAACTATTGGCCCCCACGGAAAGGGCTCGTAATCTCGGCGTCCTCCTGGATGCACGGCTGTCTTTAGAAGATCATATGATAGCTGTCACCAGGGGAGCTTTTCATCAGGTTCGCCTGTTACGCCAGTTACGCCACTTCCTGGATCGGGCTTCCTTATGCACGGTCGCTCATGCCCTTGTTACATCCCGCCTGGACTACTGTAATGCTCTCTACATGGGGCTCCCCTTGAAGGGTACCCGGAGACTCCAACTAGTCCAGAATGTGGCTGCGCGGGTGATAGAAGGAGCACCTTGTGGCTCCCGTGTAACACCCCTCCTGTGTAGTCTGCACTGGCTCCCGGTGGTCTTCCGGGTTCACTTCAAGGTACTTGTTATCACCTTTAAAACGCTCCATGGTCTAGGGCCGGGATATTTACGGGACCGCCTACTGCCACCATTAACCTCTCACCGACCAGTGCGCTCTCACAGAGAGGGCCTCCTCCGGATACCGTCAGCTAAACAATGTCGGCTGGCAACCTCTAGGGGGAGGGCCTTCTCTGTGGGGGCCCCTACCCTCTGGAACGAGCTCCCTCTGGGGCTTCGTCAACTCCCCGATCTCAGGTCCTTCCGCCGCGAGCTGAAGACGTTGCTGTTTCAAAGAGCAGGACTAGCTTGAAGGTAGTTTTTAAATTGGGATTTTTAAAAAAGGGGTTTAATTGAGGTTTTAAATTTGTATTTAAAAGTTTTAGGGCATCAATTGAATTTAACTGTCTATTCTTTTAGCTGTTTATATGTATTATATGTTTTCTGTTGTTTTTTGGCTGTGAACCGCCCTGAGTCTTTCGGGAGATGGGTGGTATACAAATATAATAAATAAATAAATAATAAATAAATAAATAAGACTGTCCTCACATTTTACATTTTGCGTCCTATCTTGTAACTGTGGTGAAGAGAAGCAGTTGTGAAATGAGTGACATGGTTGCTAAAAATGCTGCAATGGGCATTAATGTGAGGATGGTCATAAGTGTGAGGACCGGTCAAAAGTGCGAGGACTGGTCAGAAATGACTTTTTTTAGCCCTCTGAGTAGTTTCTATGCCTGTAGCCATGGCCATCCGGTCACATGACCAGCTAGCCACACCCACCCAGTCACATGACAAGCCAGTCACACCTACCTGGTCACATGACCAGCTAGCCACACCCCAAAATAAGCCACGCCCACAGAACCGGTTGTTAAAAAAATTGAATCCCACCACTGCTTATGGTACACATATTAACGGCAGCGAGTTTGATATTTGCACAAAATTGGAAATGCAGAAAGAACCCACAGGAGGCAGAAATAATCAACAAAATGCAGAGATGGACAGGTTAACAATGGAGCTCAAAGATAAAGATGAATCAGAATTCTGTGTAACCTGAAATATATTTTATAAATTGCTAAAGAAAAGGAGGAATTTAGGGATAGAGAATTAGAAACAAAGTGAAGAAAAGGGGAGAAAAAACAATAATATAAGAAATATTAGATAGGAGTAAACAGGATTTGAATAGATATGAAAGGAATATGTATGTAACTGGAGTGTGATTGAATGTGTAAAAATATGGAATATGCATGACGTTATATTGTAATCTACACGAAGGAAAAAGTGTTAGAAAAGTATGTATCAGACAAGTTGCACCATGTCTGTTTTTAAATTGTATATTTAATAAAATTTATTTTTAAGAAAAGAAAAAGGCACCTAGTTTTATTTCTCCCTTTCCTTAATTTTCAAGTATGTTTGGAACTCGGTTTACATGGGCATTATAAAGAGGAATTTATCATCATGAGCTTTTATATAACAGAAAATACATTTGTCTTGTATTTAAACCAATGCTGAGTGAAGGAGAAGGAGGGAGTACCTGTTTCCAGTGAAATGTAGATCCTTATAATTAAGATAGCATGTAAATAATGCTGAAAGTCACTAGTGTTATTTAATTTGAAAGAATGTTACAAATATGTACTATTAAAATGAAAATCTATTATGACAAAATGTTTGTGGTGCAGAAGATTGAAGATTACTTGCAGTTTGAGAGAACTGTCAATTTCTACCCCAAAGGTTTCTACCCCATCCCGAAAGTTACCATTAGTATTTTTTTTAAAAATGTCAAATTGTTTCATATTTCTATTTTTTTATTTTTGATAATTTTATTGAAGTACATGAAAGGGCTGTAATTTGCACATATGAATTTACAATGATATGTAAGTTTGGTGAATTTAATATTTACCAAATGAGAAAAATAGATGGAAAAGTTTGTATATATAACAAAGATTATTTTGTTATAATGAAACAATGATAATGAAAAAGCAAGGTTCATCTTTATTAAATATCCTGTCTCTTTAAGTTCTGATTTTTCTAATCTTCCTTCATTACTATTTCTGGTTTTTTTCTCTCTCTCTCTCTTTTCCTAGGGCGGGAGGAAGAGGAAGAAAATGATTTAGCAATTACAGGGGAAATTATATTATGCTAAAAATGCAGTGTTCTCCTATTTGAATGGAAGGACTTGAGCCTTGAAAGGGCTGTAATTTCGGGTGTGAAAAAATGTGGATTACAAAACAAAAGGAAATTTTAAATATGTCAAATAGCAAAGACAACATTGGATGAAAAAGGCGACAGCTGGAGGAAATTTTGAGGCAATTAAAGATAAAAGAAATGTGTTATCGTAAGGGCACCAAGTGATAAATAAGGTTGCTTGGAAATAAAGTTAAGAATGCCCAATAACAGCAGAAGCTAAATATTACTCCTGCTATGCAATGTGTTTGAAGTACAGTATTGTGCTTTTATTCCACTGTCATTTTATCTTGAACAGATCCAATTCTGAGATTAGGAATGGTTCATTATAGGAACTCTCTACAATAGGCAAACATCAACATGAGTCTTGTGGCAACTTATGTAAGGGAAACAGTATGAACACCTAAAAATATTCCAATCAAATCTCTTTTGTTGAATTTTTTTTAAATAAAAATCTTTATTTTTAAAAAACAAACATACAAACAGTACATTTTTTCCTGAATATACTGAGTCAAAATTTATACAGCTTATAACATAAGTATTTCCCAAATATAATTTATATATTTCAATTTCTGACATAATATACTTTTTTCTACTTTTTTATTTTTTATGTCTACTTAGTATTTAATATAGACTCAATATTACCATCCGCCCTAACCTCCAGTCTTAATTTTATTTCATTTCATTATCTTATTTCTCCCTTTATCACATATATTTCTCAAAACCACCACATTTGTAAATCATCAATTATTTTTTCTCTTATTTCCTTTATTCCATTGAAACTCTTTAATTTAAACATAGTTATTTCCATCCTTAGTTTCTATTTTTTTATTGTAGCTTGATATTTCACATTTATCTCTTAATGTCAATTATTTTCTAAGGTGGACCAATTTATCATTTCTTATTTCCCTAATAATCATTTTACCATTTTACTAAAAACAATATATTTCTTCAGATTTGTTTTTCACACCACCTTTTTCAGATACAAACATCTTAATCTCTTAATCATCTTCTTTTTCTTAATTTCTATTAATACCTTATTCAATTTCAATTTTATTTGAATTTCCATATCTTAACCCCTTCTAAATACATCATAATAAGGTCATATTAACCATTCTTTTTGTATTTCACAATTTATATCATAATTCAATTTTTACAATACTGATATTAATACAATTCATTTAATTCGTATTACAATCACAAATATTAATAATAATATAGCTCACTTATTACTATAGGTATATATCCTATTACCATTTCTTCTTTCCATTAATTATTCCTTTTAACTATTTTCTCTTGGTCCATCCAGCAATCCACCTCTTTCCTCCATTTATCCCATTCTTTCATTTTTTTCTTTTTATAATTATTATGTCTTTTCTTCTGTATCCTTCCTTTGATTTTTAAATCCTTTACTCACCTAGTTTGCCCTAAGTTCCCATCTGATCTATTCCCCTTTTCTCCTCTCACTTTTCTTATTTCCTCACTGTTGATCTCAGTGTAACCATTTAACTTTTTTGTGCCTAATCCTTTCCCCTTTTCTTTTCTCTCTTGCTTCATCCTATCCTCTCTATTTTTGCCGCTGTTCGTCCCAGTGTAATTATTAAAAATATTTTCCTCTAGCCTTTTCCCCTTTCCTTTTCTTCCATTAGTTTGCTTCTTTTTTGTAGGTTGTTTCCTCCTATCCCTTCTCTTTTTTTCATTGATTTTGTTGAATTCTATAGAACCTGGTGATATGGGATTCAAGAGCCGTAGTGGCATAGTAGGTAGAATGCAGTATTACAGGATAATTCTGCTGACTGTCAGCAGTTCAATTCTCATTAGCTTCCATCCTTCTGAGGCCGGTAAAATGAAGACCCAGATTGTTAGGGCTGACTCTGTAAACTGCTTAAAGATCGCTGTAAGGCAACTGTGAAGTGATATATACAGGTGAAACTCCAAAAATTAGAATATCATGCAAAAGTTCATTTATTTCAGTAATGCAACTTAAAAGGTGAAACTAATATATGAGATAGATTCATTACATGCAAAGCAAGATAGTTTACACCTTGATTTGTCATAATTCTGATGATTATGGCTGACAACTATTAGCTTCACCTTTTAAGTTGCATTACTGAAATAAATGAACTTTTGCACAATATTCTAATTTTTTGAGTTTCACCTGTAAGTATAGTGACCAGACGTCCTGCTTTTGGCGGGACAGTCCCGCTTTTTAATAATTTGTCCCACGGCAATTCCAAAAAGTCCCGATTTTTTTTTGCTTCACTCCCATTTTGAAAATGGGAGGCGGCAACGCAAGAGGAGGAGGCGGAGAAGGGGGAGTGGCGGAGAAGGGGCCGTGAGAGGGAGGAGAAATGCTGCTTGACTTCATCCGAGAAGAGAAGAGCCGAGAGGAGAGACATGGAGAGCCAAGCCTGCCTGGAAGAGCAGAGAAGCAGCAGCCGCTCCTCCTCCTTCAGGCAGATGGCAAGACTCAGCGCGCATGCGCAGCCCCCACCCCATCAATGGTGTCCCGCTTTGCCATCGCTGAAATCTGGTCACTTTACCTGTAAGTCTAAGTCCTATTGCTATCTGGCACAATGAATTTCTTGAGTGGCTACCTAAAGAATAGGATAACGTCATTTCTTTCTAAAAGAAGTGAGTCCATTTCTAAACTCAAGCATTATAGTCTTACTCTTAAAAATGAATTCTGTGTATCTATCAATGGTTAGTTATAGTTACACCTTTTTTCCTCCTCTTTATGTGCCATTTGAGCATATTTGACGTCTTAACAGTAAACCACAGGAATGACTCATAGTTGAAAATATTGTGCACGTGAATATACAGTCAGAGTTCCAGAAAACTCCTCCTGCAGAAAAGACTCCAAAGCAAACATCTTTCAAAGTTCTTTTACTAGCATAGGTAAACTGGCACAGTTGAATGAAATCCAAATCTGGGGATCCGGGTTTCTCCTTCAGTAAGACAAACCCCAAAATCCCCACCCTCATGACCCCTCTGCCGATCACGTGCTCCAATCTCCAACCGTTCCATCTCGAGACATCACTCCGGCCACTCCTTCTCCAGATGTAGGCTCAGCCTGACCTTGACCAGCAGGAAGAATGTTATTATGTCTAATAGCCCTTTCTACCAACCCCCCCTCCTACTTTCCCACACATTGGAAAGTGTCAGTGCTGAAGCCTTCAGTCTAATATGGCTTCCAAAGCTGACATATACAATATTGTGAGATGAAATAATACCATTAATATAAGATAGTCCATTCATACATTCATAATGTATATGATATTAAAGAGTGATGAATATAGAAAATAAATGAACATTTTCATTATGTTTCATAGCAAGCAGGAAAGCATTTAGTTCAACATCCTTTTAATGTTCATTTTTTTGCTATTTATTTCAGGATTTCTTTTATACCTAAAAAGATGCAGCCAAAATATCCTTTGGGGAAATATGCTTGTTAGAGAAAAGCATTGGCAAGCAAGAGTGGTTTCTAAGCAATGAGAGGGTGGTATTTTAGATAAGAAACTGAAGATCAGACTATGGATTTTTCTATTCCCTTTCACCGAAGAGTGGCACTCAGGCAATCCTTTATATCTTTTTCTTTGATTTCACTTAGATGATTTCTGAAAAAAGGACTAAAAGTTGAAGATTCTGTAACCTGAAATCCTGCTTATTAGCATCTTTATTAGAACAATAATGTAGGAAACTATGTATAAACATTTTTCTCTCATTGTGTATGATTTCTCATACATGTCTTGAATCCTCTAGTACAGTGATGGCTAACCTTTTTGCCATCACATGCCAGGAGTGGGTGGGTGGGTGGGGGTCATGCACACACATGTCCACATCCATAATTCTATGTGCCCCCCCTGCACATGACCCCCCCACTACCCCCGCTCCTGGCATGTGATGGCCCAATAGGCCCTTTTTTCTCTCTTACCTGGCTTTCTCAGAGACTTTCTAGGAGTCTGGGGGGCAAAAATGGCCTTCCCCACCCCATGGAGGTCCTCCGGAGGCCAAAAACGGCTCATTTGCCAACTTCCAGTGGGACTGGAAGGCCTGTTTTTTTGCTGTATCCAGCCTTCAGGGCCTCTCTAGGAGTCTGGGGAGGGCAAAAACGGCCTCCCTCCCCCGAGGTCCTCTGGCAGCAGTTTCCTGCCTCTGTTTTTGCCCCCCAAAAACTCATAGAGAGGCTATGGAGCCAGGTGAGAGAGAAAAACAGGCCTTCCCCACCCCCACCCCGATGCCCTCTGGAGGCAGGAAACAGCCTGTTTCCCTACTTCTGGTGGGCCCAGAAGGCCTGAATATCAGTTGGCCAGCGCGTGCATGTGCGCCAGAGCTGAGCTCGCATGTCCATTGATATGGCTAACGCGTGCCATATGTTCGCCATCATGGCTCTAGTATAACTATCATAAAGTGATAGTTTTAGAAAACCTAAATATACATTTTATACCAAGATGTTACAGCTGTTTGGAGAGTACTCAATGCTATTTTAGCAGTAATAGTTTATTATACCTTAATGAGTAAACAGTGACATTGTTTCAGTAGTACATTACTGGTAGTCATTAACTTACAACAGTTCATTTAGTGATCGTTTGAAGTTACAAAACCACCGAAAAAAGTGATCTATTATCATTTTTCATATTTACAAGCATTGCAGTGTCCCCATGGCCATATGATCAAAATTCAGGTTCTTGGCAATTGGCATGTATTTATGAAGGTTGCACTGTCCCTAGGACAAGTTTTTGTGATCTTCTAACAAGCAAAGTCAATGGAAAAACCAGATTCATTTAATAGCCATGTTACTAATTTAACAACTGCATTGATTCACTTAAGAATTGTGGCAAGAAAAGTTGTAAAATGAGGCAAAATTCATTTAACAACTGTCTCACTTAACAACCGAAACTTTGGGCTCTATTGTGGTTGTAAGTAGAGGACACCCATAGTACATAGTCACAGAACCTTTGTCATGGTCAGATCACTCTCTCCTTCGCCTAGACTTTCTGACCGCTACTCAACACCGCAGGGAGACAGAACCACTACGTTGGTACCGTCCCAGGCGCCTGATGGACCCGGAGAGGTTCCGGACGGAGCTTGGGCCATTTCCTGAGGGTCTGGCTCACGGCACGGTAGAGGAACTAGCCGCAGCCTGGGAACGGGCTGTGGCTGGGGCTTTAGACCGTGTCGTGCCACTGCAGCCTCTGACCCGGCGCAGATCCCAACCGGCTCCTTGGTTCTCCGAGGAGCTGAGGGGGATGAAACGCCGGAGAAGACGCCTAGAGAGTTCCTGGAGGTCCAGCCGTTCAGAGGCTGATCGGACACTAGTTAGATCCTATACTAGGACCTACCTAGTGGCACTGAGGGAAGCGAGGCGTTGCTACGCCTCCTCCCTCATTGCGTCAGCAGATAACCGCCCAGCCGCCCTGTTTCGGGTGACCCGTTCCCTCCTTCACCAGGGGGAGCGGGATGACCCGTTGCAGGGACGTGCTGAGGAGTTTAACGGTTATCTATACGATAAAATCGTTCAGCTTCGGGACGGTCTGGACGAAAATTGCGGCGATTCAGACGGGGTGTCTGAGGGCGGTCTTGGTGATATTGTCTGGGATGAGTTTGACCCTGTGGCTCCCGAGGACATGGACAGGCTGTTGGGTAGATTGAATGCCACCACGTGTTTACTGGACCCGTGCCCCTCCTGGTTGGTGCTGGCCACTCAGGAGGTGACACGAGGCTGGCTCCAGGCGATTACGAGCGCTTCCTTGTTGGAGGGAGTCTTTCCGGCCGCCTTGAAAGAGGTGGTGGTGAGGCCCCTCCTCAAGAAGCCTTCCCTGGACCCGGCTGTTTTGGGTAATTATCGTCCGGTCTCCAACCTTCACTTCACGGCGAAGGTTTGTAGAGAGTATGGTGGCATATCAGTTTCCCCTGCACCTGGATGAAACTGTCTATCTCGACCCGTTCCAGTCCGGTTTCCGGCCCGGTTACAGCACTGAGACGGCTTTGGTCGCGTTGGTGGATGATCTCTGGAGGGCCAGGGATAGGGGTTGTTCCTCTGCCCTGGTCCTATTAGACCTCTCAGCGGCTTTTGATACCATCGACCATGGTATCTTGCTGCGCCGGTTGGAGGGATTGGGAGTGAGAGGCACCGTTTATCGGTGGTTCTCCTCCTATCTCTCCGACCGGTCGCAGACGGTGTTGACGGGGGGGCAGAGGTCGACCCCGAGGCGCCTCACTTGTGGGGTGCCGCAGGGGTCGATTCTCTCGCCCCTTCTGTTCAACATCTATATGAAGCCGCTGGGTGAGATCATCAGTGGTTTCGGTGTGAGGTACCAGCTGTACGCGGATGACACCCAGCTGTACTTTTCCACACCGGGCCACCCCAACGAAGCCATTGAAGTGCTGTCCCGGTGTTTGGAAGCCGTACGGGTCTGGATGGGGAGAAACAGGCTCAAGCTCAATCCCTCCATGACAGAGTGGCTGTGGATGCCGGCATCCCGGTACAGTCAGCTGAGTCCACGGCTGACTGTTGGGAACGAGTCATTGGCCCCGATGGAGAGGGTGCGCAACTTGGGCGTTCTCCTGGATGAACGGCTGTGTTTTGAAGATCACTTGACGGCTGTCTCCAGGAGAGCTTTCCACCAGGTTTGCCTGGTGCGCCAGTTGCGCCCCTTTCTAGACCGGGATGCCTTATGCACAGTCACTCACACCCTCGTGACATCTCGTCTGGATTACTGCAATGTTCTCTACATGGGGCTCCCCTTGAGGGGCATCCGGAGGCTTCAGTTAGTCCAGAATGCGGCTGCGCGGGTGATAGAGGGAGCCCCTCGTGGCTCCTGTGTGACACCTATCCTGCGCAGACTGCACTGGCTACCTGTGGCCTTCCGGGTGCGCTTCAAGGTTTTGGTGACCATCTTCAAAGCGCTCCATGGCATAGGGCCGGGCTATTTATGGGACCGCCTACTGCTACCGAATACCTCTCACCGACCAGGCGCCTCACAGAGAGGGACCCCTCAGGGTGCCGCCAGCGAGACAGTGTCGTCTGGCGACACCCAGAGGAAGGGCCTTCTCTGTGGGGGCTCCCACCCTCTGGAACGAACTCCCTCCAGGACTTCGTCAACTTCCGGACCTCCGAACCTTCCGTCGCGAGCTTAAAACACACTTATTCATCTGCGCAGGACTGGATTAGATTTTAAATTTGTTGGTTTTTAATGGGTTTTTATCATTTATATTGTTTTTAATAATTTGGCTTATTAGAATAAGTTTTTTAATTGTTATTTTAGTCTGTATTTATATGTTTTATTTGCCTGTAAACCGCCCTGAGTCCCTAGGGAGATAGGGCGGTATATAAATATGAAAAATAAATAAATAAAATAAATAAATAATAAACATTTGGGAGAAAATCCATTTTTTTCCTCTCTGCCTTCAGTGAATAGAATATTGACTTCTTTGAGAATTGCAGTGATGAGTATGTTTGTTTTATATTTTGCTAAGCAAATGGAGTAATAATAAAGGTAAAGGTACCCCTTGCATATAGGTGCTAGTCATTGCCGACTCTAGGGGGCGGTGCTCATCTCCGTTTCAAAGCCAAAGAGCCAGCGCTGTCTGAAGACGTCTCCATGGTCATGTGGCTAGCATGACTCAATGCCAAAGGTGCACAGAACGCCAAAGGTGGTCCCTATTTTTTCTACTTGTATTTTTACATGCTTTCGAAACTGCTAGGTTGGCAGAAGCTGGGACAAGTAACGGGAGTTCACCCCATTACATGGCAGCACTAGGGATTCGAACCGCTGAGCTGCCGACCTTTCGATCGACAAACTCAATGTCCTAGCCCCTGAGCCACTGCATCCCTGGACTAATAATATAACATGTTTAATTTAATGCCTTGAGTTTAAAGTATCATTTTATAAGTAATTAATTTTTAAGAGCTCATAATTCATCTTAGGCTAACTGAAAAATAATTTGTAGACGCTGACTTGAGTATAAGGTAAAACACATCCTAGTTATATATTGTTTATAGTGTATAAAGTTTCAAATATTCTTGTCAAACTGAGTCCAAAAGATAGTGATTTTATTATTGAGGCAATTGTTAATCATCCTAAAAATGTCTACATTTTCATTGGTTTTTCAAAAGGCCTAAGTAGGATCTGAGAATAACTTTTCAACAACCATC
The DNA here is from genome assembly GCF_028640845.1 of Ahaetulla prasina. NCBI lineage: Eukaryota > Metazoa > Chordata > Lepidosauria > Squamata > Colubridae > Ahaetulla > Ahaetulla prasina. The sequence goes on along the minus strand of NC_080542.1, from coordinate 79,009,860 downwards.
TAGAACAGGGTCACCAACCTTTCAGACCTCAGGGACCACTAAATTCATACTTTTAAATCCCGTGGACCACTAATATAAGCTGCCTAACGACAGTCTGGGTGGGCGTGACCAACTCAATGTCACCCACATGGAGGGGCACCTTGCCAGCCTCTACTCGCGCCTCCTGTCCCCGCCACTTCTTGCCTGTCCGCCTGGGCTCCTTAAGGCCCCAATAAGAAGCAATTGTTGGAGCTAAGCAGCCATGAGAAAGAGTTGGCAAAACAGCTGGCTCATTTCAGGTTGGATCTGACTGAGAAGGAGGCTCAGCAGAAGCACCTCACTGAGGACTATGAGCACAGGCTTTCCAAACAGAGGGAAGACCTGCGGGAATGCAAGGCCAGATACTGGTGCCTGGAAGCTCAGCGGGCTGAGATGATCAGCCAGTTCCAGGGCATGATGCAGACCCACTGGAACAAGGCCCTCCAGCTCTTCACCACCAGCATCACTTCCCTTACAGTCTTCATCCAAAGCCCCACACCAGGAGGCTGAAGCAGACCCCAAGTCAGAATTTCTGTCCCCCTCCAACCTACACAAAAAGACCCCCGAAGGGGGAAACTCTCTGCAGCAACACAAACATTCATCACACATATCCGGCCCAGGAGTCATAGTTTGAGGACCCGATTTAATGCAATATAAAAAAATGCAAATAATTTTTCTGCGGACCATCAAAATTTTCTCACAGACCACCAGTTGGTGACCGCTGATCTAGAATTTCATGGGAAGAGTTGCCAAATGAGTTTCAGGCATATATATTTGTCAGATATGGAATACAATAGGAAAAATATCTAAAGAAGCCTACCCAAATCCATTTGTTAAAAATATGAAATATATTAAATAATGTTCTGTAGTGAGAAATAATTGTGTAGCAATGTCCTCCAAAAAGAGACAGTAGTAGCAAAAAATCCTTTCCCTTTTTAAAAATCTGATCTTATTTTAATGAATTAGTGATTTTTCTGAGTTTCTAAATTTTTTAAAAAAACCTATATTCTGGTTTCTTTATATCAGAGCATGAAGAAAAATAATTACTATTTACACACTGCAAAAAAGCAGGATAACTATTCAGAGACAGAGAAGTATTTCAGATGCATAATAATCTAGCACTGTTAAATTTATTTGAGTGGAGAGAAATATTCTATGGCCGGTTTACAGCGCACCCTTTACATTCCAAATATGAGACCTTTCTTTATGCCTGACAGATAATCCAATAGTGATTGGATAGCTGTTGAGAGTTATATTTTTATACTGGAATTGATTGCATTGCCACTTTTAGGAAAGTAAACAAATAAACACTGCAAAGCCGCTTCTAGTCAATAAATACCTTATTGAACTAGATGGAGTGGTTCACCATGGTTTTGTTCTAAAGCATGGGCTGTTTCCTTGACAACTCATATGAAGTTCTTATATTTAAGAAAATGGTATTTTCTTGCCAGGATAATCTTAAATACATTCTAAAGTTTACATTTCCATCATATAATAAGATACAGTTGAGTCCATGCCTGCTATGTGCGCAAATTATAATTCATTCTCATACTGTAGGCTTCACATTTTCCCTACAGTCATCTATCATTTATTAGCTACAATATATAAATCCAGTACCAATATTTCTTATTATTTTTTACCAAAAATATTAAAGCAGGGATATGCCAACATCATGTTCTTTACATTTCCCTACTTGCAGCATGAATATGGCATGTTAACTGCTTTTTTCTTCCACCAAATACTCATTACATTGCCTCTATCTCATCTCCAGCCCACAGTTGAGGCAATGTAAAATAATTGAATGCTGTTCCAGATAATTTTTGTATTTTCCTTTATTTACCAACAAAGTTTTGGCTTTGGAGACAAACTGTGTAATTGCTGTCATAATCAGAGATTAGGACATGCCTATTTCTTATTGGGCATTTGGCTGCTATGGACTTTCACTTGTTGGAATGCCTTCATACTATTTTGCTTTGACTACTGAATACTTGGCTTCCAAAATCTGGTTACATAATGCTTTACCAACATTGTCCATATTGCTTTTCCAGTGCTTTGTCTGTACTTTATAATGATAACTTAGTATTATGTTTCTTCATTCAAGTTTTTGAACAAAAGTTTGACATAAATTTACTGCTTACAGAACAATACTAGATGTATTTTCAAAAATACCCAAAATGATATTTCCCAGGCTCACGGGGAAAAAATGTGCATTGAGCATGGTCTCTTTTGCTTATCCCTCCACAACTGCAACTTGTTAGTTAGGCATCCTGATTGGTAATCAACCCCTCTTTTCTAAGCATTTGCCTCTATTGCCCAACTTCACTTCACCCATGTTACAAAATATTGTTGTTGTTGTTGTTTTTCTACCAAAATATGGAAGGGAAAAGTAGCCAAGAAATCTACAAACTCTTTATTAACCTTTCTGTACTATATGCATAAGGCCAGCATTGCTTACCAGCCCCATTATTGCTGCATTTTAAAAACAGGCAAAAGAGACAATGCAATTTGTTCTGTCACTTTTTTTTTCTGGTGGATAGCACTTTCCTGAAATATCTATAAGAGTCTTATATGTGCCTACCTAAAGATATACATAGAAATATTATTTAATATCTAAACTTCCTTAGCTGCAAATAAGTCAGTTTATTTGCACTGGAGCTTGTTATTTTATTAAATTCTGTTCTGAGTAGTTTATTGTTGGCTGTAACAATATTGTTAGCTATTGTGCAGTCTATTAGGGTAAAAAGAGATGGATAAAGATAGTTTTAGAAATCAGTAAATGTTTATTTTATTTGTTTATCAAATTTCTATATTTTTCATATCACCTGAATGACTCTGGGTGGTTTACAAATAAATATATTAAGAAAGATATTGTGATATACTTTTATCAGCAGCAGTTTACTTCATCAGATATCAAAGTGATTTTTAAATAATTGCAAAATTCATCTGACAATTTTTTGGGTCTCTGTGTTTTCCAGTAGGCAGTAACATCTTTTCTATCTTTTAGAGAAGCAGCCTTGTCAATTTATATTGTAATTTTTTAAAAAATATACAGTTTGGTTTATTGGCATGTTGGATATTTGGTTGGCTCAAGATTCTAAACTAGATTATGTTGCCAAATGGTTTACGTCGGAAAGATCAATACAACAAAATATATTGTTTTATTTAACAGATACAATAGTCCATACAAGACAAGTAAAAAGAGTTACCCCTAAATTTACAAATTTTAATATAAAAATCTATAAAAATAGCACATAAATTCTGATTACTGGTTTTAGGACCACAACTATTACAGAAGAATGTTGAGACTCTTCTAGGTGAAGCTAAAAGGATTTTATAGATTTTTATGTCAATATTTGAATTCAGATTAATTATTAGTGATAATTGCTAATGGCAGTACAAGACTATAGGTATTCCATTGATCTTCTGATACATGTTATGATTTATAATTATTTAAAATTTAAAACTATAAATACAGTACTGTAATCCTAAGATTTTTTTCTTGTATTTATTTTGCAATGTTGAGATAAATTAATAGGGATTATAGATATGAATTTTATTATATTACCATAAATTCATAACTTGCTTCTTGGATATTTTCAGTTTTGTCTAATTATTGACTTTTTAAAAATTCTACTAATAATGAATTTCTACTAATGAAACTTTATGAGTTTTATATAACTATATTTTCTACTTGAAGATCTGAGCTTGATCTTCTTGAACATGACCCAGCAGTGTGCAGCCGCCGCCAAAAAAGCTAATACAATCCTGGGTTGTATAAACAGGCATAGAATCAAGATCACGTGAAATATTAGAACCGCTTTATAAAACCTTAATAAGATCACACATGGAATACTGCATCCAGTTTTGGATACCATACTACAAAAAGATGTTGAGACTTTGGAAAATGTTCAGAGAAGAGCAACTAAGATGATCAAAGGCCTAGAAACTAAACATATGAAAAATGGCTGCAGGATTTGGGTTTTGCTAGTCCAGGGGTCTGCAACCTTAAACACTTAAAGAGCCATTTGGACCTGTTTCCCACACAAAAGAAAACACCGAGAGCCGCAAAACCTTTCCCATGCCTGACTATTGTATATTGTAGTTTTGTTTTGTTTTGTGAAGGTCTTTATGAAGTAGCTGACTATGTCAGCTCTGAGAGACTGATCCTCTATCTCATAAATCACACATGAACAATTTAACAAACACCAATGTTTTCTCAAAGTAAACTTTTTTTACATAATAATCTCAGCAAAAGGGAAGAAAATTGCGTTAGTATTTTATGCTTGCTTTCTATTTATCATTCATATGATTAAATCACTGAATGCAAATAACCATAATTATTAATTCTATCTCCTTTCAGATTATTGTAGTGGGAGGTTACAGGACATTCACCACAACATGTGTTCTTTCAGCAACTGGTTTTCTGGGTTTTCTGTAATTGATCCTTAGCAATTAGATATAGTTGTCTAGATATGGCTATTATAGCATAGCATAGCTATTATTTTGCTACATCTACTAGCAAAAGGTGAAAGTCTTCCTGGTTACAGAATGAGCATACCGAAAGTATTCAGTTGACTAAATAAATGATATATTTGTGTGTTGCAAAAATGATAAATCAATTATATATTTTTCTAAATTGATGGTTTGGTAAAATTAGTGCATTGCAATATACTTAAACAGCAGTAATATAATTTTCTTCTAGGCTAGCTCAGGAAAAAATTTAATAGATCAATTGCAAGACCAAATTTAAGAACTAAATTCACTATAAACTGCACTGCTCCTGAACATCAAATATTCTACATAGATTATTTGATGTTTATTTATCATTTAAAAGACATTACACCAAGCATCTTGTATCTCTTAGATTCTGTATAAACAATGCTATGGAACTCAAGTGTTTCAATATGTGGCTGCTATCTTTAAAACAAAATTATGAATTTAAAATAGCTATTATTAGAAAATATAATCTCCCTCTCAATGAAAACAGATGGTGACTGTCCCCCCACCACGCATATAAAATTCGGGCAAATCAAACGGAATACAATGTAATTTTATTTGGGAGGGGGAGGAAAAGCAAGTAGAAGAAGTAATAATACATTTAAAATAAAAATTCTACTTTAATATTCTGGTAGAAGAATGGCTTATAAATTTGTGGGATGGGAGAAGAGAACACGAAGATACAACCGAGCGGAAGAAACTGCAGAGAGTAATGGATTTACTGATTAATGTTCATATGCTTTGTATCTCAGCTTCAGGCGGAGGATGGGCGGGCGCGTGTGCGGCTGGGGAGGTGGGGGCGAATGGATGCCGCCAAATGCGCGCGCGCGCCGCAGACAGACAAGCACAAACTAGCTTTGCCCTGTGGACCTCCGATTGTGGAGTTAACAAAAAGGGAGGTTACCCCTTGGTCCGTTCGTCCATCCCAATAGCGGCCGAGTCAGTTCACTACTCTTCGTTGTAGCTGCTGCTCTGGCATAATGAACGGACGCGCAAGAGAGCAGAGTGCCGAGACGGCAAAGTGGAAGAGCGACCAGCATGTTGTCTCTAGTCCGCCGTGTGGGCGGGGAGAAGGGAAGCTGAGGAAGAGGAAGAAGAGGCAGAGCTGGGACTCGCAAGCAGATAGTAGTGAAGTGAGACAAAGCGTTAGAAGGGACGCGAGACTCAGCCAGCCGCACGCTAGAGGGTGGGAAGCGGACAGAAACAGGCAAAAGAAGAGGGGTGAGGAAAGCAGGTGGACAGAGAGAAGCAGAGGGGAGACTGCGAGGATCGAAGAAGTCAAAGCAGTGGGTTAAGAAAGGCTCTAAGAGGGGACAGATGAACCTGGCGGCTCGGCGGGATCTAGGAAGAGACAATAAGCACTACCTCTAGAAAAATCTGAGGAAACCACAGAAAGGGAATATTCTAGTTTTAATAACAATCAGAACCATAGCCTTGCAGCCGAAGAACTGAGCAGTGCACACTGGTACAAAGAGGCGCGCAGTAAGACAACAGCCCCGGAGAAAGACGCCAAGTGCTCGGTAGTAAGAGCTCTCCAACCCAGGAAGAAAGAGGAGGCGGGAGTAGACCATGCTTTACAGGAAAACAAGCCTATTGTAAGAGAATCCTTGACTGCAGCTAAAGCAGCCTCAAATTTCATCAAGACGCTGGAGCCATATCCAGTATGTTCACTGAAGGTAAAACAAGACACTTCCCGCCCCCAACAACTTATATCTACATGCCTGCCGCTTGTTATTTTTTTCTGTACCATTTGTAACAGACTATGCTTTCTTGTCCTGTCTTTCAAACCATTTTCTATGTCTACGTGTTTCGATTTGGTCAGCTCAGAAGAGAATAGAATAGAATTTTTATTGGCCAAGTGTGATTGGACACACAAGGAATTTGTCTTGGTGCATATGCTCTCAGTGTATATAAAAGAAAAGATACGTTCATCAAGGTACAACATTTACAGCACAGGGTGGGTCGTCTGACACAAGAGGAGGGAAAAGAGACTTGTGAACTGAATCTAAGTCTGGCTGATGTTTTAGCATGTCATATATAACCTAAGGGTTTTGAAGTAGCAATACATTACTGTTCCTTGAATGTTCAGAATACTTCGGTGCTTCATTTTGAAAGATATGCCTACTATTTAGATGATTTTGAATTCAAATATGTGCGCTTTGAAACTGATTTTTAAAAAAACCAAAGAAACATTAATAAAAAGTTTACCAGCTTAGCGAAAGATTCTGCACCACATAGCTCCAGGCTCATTGCTACCAGATTTTTATCTTGCATGTAAGTACTTTTTGCATCTATGGTTATTCTATCGTAAATAATAGAAGATAGATAATTTAGGAACAACATTCAAACTATCTGACAGACAAATGTTATGGAAATAGTGACTTTCAGCTTGATTTGCTTGCAGTTAAGATTCAATATGTAGCAGTGTTGTGTTTTTCTTTAACATTTGAAGTTAAATTTGATGCCTTTTTTTTACCATAACTTCTGTAATTATATGTAGGCAAATTTCAAATAATTCTTTTAACATTAAAATGGTTACAAATATTTTCTAACATAATTATTGTTGTGATTATTATTACATTTTTTCTTCAGTGCTTCTAAGTGTTGCTTAAAATGCCAAAAAAATCAGTGAAGCATTTACGTAAGATAGACAGAAGTCTAATAAAACAACACACACTGTTTGTCAGATAACCCTATTACCCAACAGCTGTGTTTTGATATGATAAGAAGTAGGGTATTTGGGTTAGCATTCTTATGATGTCATGGAAGTGAAGCTTTCTGCATCTCATTTAAGTAATTGAAATTGCAGTGTTCATTGCTTGCAATTCCTTCATTGCTGTCATGATATGTATGTATGTATGTATGTATGTATGTATATATATATGTAGGTCTTTGGTTATTCGGGTTTTCTCCCACGTAAAATTGGAATTGTCTTGGCAACGTTTCAACGAAGTGTCATTCGTCATCTTCAGGCTGGTGTTATCAGCTTCATGCTTCTAGGAGCAATGTGTGATCGCAGGTGTTTCTTCCTTTTAACTGCTAGTTTGAACTGATTGGTTGGGGGCTTGGCTACGCTCTGATTGGATGGTGGGGTTGGCTGTGCTCTGATTGGCACACTCACGAGTGCCACACAGCATGTTACCACCACACATCCATGCGGAAAGCAGACTCAAACCCACACCGATGATGAAGCACGATCATGGACCAGAAGCCAGACGCAGCTGCATCATTAGCCATTCCAAACCCCTGCAATCCATACATGCAGCAGACTGATACCCATCATGAAAATGTAGCACGACCAAGAACGCAAAGCCAAACAACAGCAATGCAGCTCACCAACCCAAATCCCCTGCAACTCAGACTAACCTGAATACAACCAAGCCCCCCAAACAGAACACACTCCCAGCCAATCAGAGCACAGCCAACCCCACCATCCAATCAGAGCACTGCCAAACCCCCAACCAATCAGTTCAAACCCCCCCAGCAGTTATTTTTTTTTTTATTACTTTTTTTGCAACAAACAAACAAAAAGAAAATACATTATTACACCCTTGTGCTATACATAAAAGGAAGATTTGGGTCTTCGGATATATCCTCATGATTGCCAAAATCCACGTTCTCGAGGTACAGGTACTGAAGCGTCCAATGTTCCAAGCGCAAAGTCCACAAATGGTTTCCAAGTCTTCCAGAAAATATCTTCTTTATACACACCACTTCTAATTTTAATATCACATGTCATTTTATCATTTAAAGCTAATTTCCACATTTCAGAATTCCACTCTTCTATTCTAAAAATCACATCTAGTTTCCAATATCTAGCTATTATAATTCTACCTATTATAATCATAATTCTAATCAATTCTTTTTCATATTTTGTTAATTCTATTTCCTTAATTACCAACAATAATATAGTTTCCACTCTCAATGTTATTACTTTCCCCATCATTTCAAATATCATTTTCTCAATTGTTGCCAAAACTTTTAACCTTATCACAATTATACCACATATGTTCATAAGTCCCCAATTCCATCTCACATCTCCAACATTTTTACTAATTTTTTATCCATTTGTGACAATCTTACTGGAGTCAAATACCATTTCCAAACAACTTTATAATTATGCTCTTTAATCCTTATAGATAAAGTTCTCATAATTCTACTCTTCCAATTCACATTCCAATCTGACTCTGGTATTTCAATATTAAGATCTTTTTCCCAATTTGTCCTCATCACTCTTTGTAATTTTTCATCAAAATTTATAATCTTATAAACCCTACTAACGAGTCCCTTTAGCCCAATTTCATCTTTCATAATCCGAGATACTAAATATTCAAATTCAGTTTCACATCTATTTATCGAATAATTTTCCTTTAGTTTTTTTGTCCATTTTTCTATCTGTATTTTTTCAAACCAACTTAACCCTAATTTTTCAATAATTTCTTTATTCCTCCTTTCATTTCCCATAACTTTTATCCAATCTCTAATAATTTCTATATTTTCCTCTTTAATCACTTCATTACGTTTTATATTATTTTTAATCGGCCAAATTCCAATTGTCTCCCCCAAAAAGATTATATCCGGAATTAAAATTTTAACAAATTTATTCCACATTTTACTTAATCCCTTTAACCAATAACTTCTACTTACACATTTTAAATTTGCTTTATCTAAAAACCACTTTGATCCAAATTTCTCTATATCCCTTAACTCTAAATCTCTCCAATAATTATCTTCACCTTTAAATATTTTTACCACTATCCGGATACCATACGCACAGTAATAATTAAATAATTTGGGGATTCCTAATCCACCTTCCTTTTGATTTTGATACCACATTTTCTTCACTAATCTAGGTCTTTTACCACCGTTACAAAATTTATCCAGTTTTTTCTGATATCCTTCAATATCTTTCTCTGTCAAATTTAGTGGTAGCATCTCGAATAAAAAGTTGAACTTGGGCAGCAACATCATCTTACATTGCAATTCTACCAAACCAAGACAACTTTAAAATTTTATATTTATCTATCTTCTTCTCAATTTCGTTAATCACCACATCATAATTAAATTTTTTCAATTCTTTAACCTTAAGTAAAAGCACTATACCCAAATATTTCAATGTGTTTTTAATCCTTATCCCAAATTGCTCTTGCATATTCTCAGACTCATTACCATTACTATCCATCAATAATTTGACTTTGACCAATTTACTTTCAATCCTGTCATTTCCTCAAATTCTATCAAATGCTTATATATCTTTTCAGATCTTTCTACATTTTTCAAAATAATTAAAGTATCATCCAGCATACAAATTTATCTTATACCCTTATATCCTTGTAATTCTTCATCTTTTCTATTATTTTGTCAATATTTCCATAGCCAATAAAAATAATGTTGGGGACAGGGACATCCTTGTCTCGTACCAGCTTCTAATTTTATCTCTTCAGTTAATATTCCATTCACCTTCACTCTTGCACTGCTCTTTTGGTACAATTTTGAAATAACATGTATAAACTTATTACCAAAGCCTAAAGCCTCCACAATTACTTTAATAGTTTCCCATTGTACAGAATCAAAAGCTTTAAAATATCCAATGATACTATACCAATTTTATCACCATTATATTCAGCTACATCTATAATATTTAATACTCTCTAACAATATCACTCATGTATCTACCCTTCACAAAACCTACTTGATTATAACTTATATATCTATCTATAAATCTATTTAATCTATTACTTATAATGGCAGTAAATATCTTTGCATCCTGATTAATTAAAGAGATGGGCGATAGGACTCAATCCTTTCTAAATCTTTATCTGGTTTAGGAATTAAGGATATCACCGTTCTGTTCCATGACGTAAGATACTTCCCACCATGTAATATTCCATTGAATAATTTTTGCAATCTTGGTATTATCAATTCTTTAAATTCTTTATAAAACTCAACAGGTAATCCATCCTCACCTGGAGCTTTCCTAATTTTAATTTTGTATTATTCCATTAATCTCATCTTGTGTTATATCTTCTTCCATCAATTCCTTATATGTTTGATCAATTTTCACCACATACTTTTCTAAATATTTTGCAATTTTCCCGATTAATTGGTTTCTTTGAATATAGATTCTGAAAAATTTCTAACCACTTCACATTTCTAATTTTTATAACATCTTATACCTCTATCATCTATCAAAACTCCAATTTCTCTTCTTTTTATCTTTCGCCATCTTTGCCAATAATTTAGAATTTCTATTACTAAATTCAAAAAATTCCTATTTAAAATCTCAAATTTCTTTTACTAACTCAACTTCTTCTATCATTTTATTTCTTAACATATTAAGCTCCTGAAGAATTTTTTTCTTTAGTAAGCAAAATTGATTTTCCAATTCTTTAATCTGATTTTTATCTCTTTCCATTTTAATTTTATAATTTTATATTTCCTACTTGATAATTTTATACTCTCCTCTAAACACCGCTTTCATCGCATCCCAAACAATTTCAAATTTAACCTCCCGTTATCATTTAATCTCCAACTTTCCTCCAATTTTTAAGTATCCATTTTTATCCTTTTCATTTTTATACAATTTCGTCATATCTCCAATAGCTTTTTTCTCAAAATTAAAATCTAAATCCACCATAACTTCTGCATGATCAGAATCTTTAAAATTCCACATCTACCTTATCCACATTATTCAACAAATCTTTAGAAAGAAAAATATAATCAATTCTAGAATATGTATTATATATCTTAGAGAAAAAGTGTATACTCTCTCAATTCCTTTAACCTCTCTCCACATCACCACTTCACATCCACATTTAAAATCCCCATTTTATTTGCTCCTCCACAGCGGGTGGGATTAGTACTGTCTATTTTATCTCTGATTAAATTAAAATCCCCAGCCACAATTACTTTCCTACACTTTCATTCTCCAAAATTTTGTTATTTTTCAAGAAATTCTCTTTGTTTTTCATTCGTAAATATAAATTAACAAGTGTCACTTTTTCCTCATTAAGATTTCCAACAATTATTACATATCTTCCATCTTCATCCAAAATTACCTTATGTTTTTCAAAGTACACCCTATCTGATATCAGTGTTGCAACTCCTCTAGCTTTTTTTTTTTTTTTTTTTTATTCAAAAAGTTTTACAAATTTTTTTTTCCCCCTTTCCCCCCCTCCTCCCCCCTCCCTTCACAACCCCCCTCCCCCCCCCGACTTCCCGGAACGAGCACAAGGTATAGTTAAAAGTAAAACAAACATATGCTAAAAAGTTTTCATTCCCAACTTAATTATGCCCCTACAATCATCAATTCCTAACTTCCCCCAAAAGCAATCAAAAATAATACATCATAATCATTCAAAAACAGTCTGATAACTCTTAGTCTGATATCTACGTTGAATATAGTCAATCCATTTTTTCCATTCCTTTAAGTATCTTTCTTGCGTATTGTCTTTCAAAAAGGCTGATATCTTCGCCATCTCAGCCAAATTGGCAACTTTCAATATCCATTCTTGTATTGTTGGTACTTCTTTTTTCTTCCAATATTGTCCTATTAGTAATCTTGCTGCAGTTATTAGATTTAAAATCAATTTAGTCTCAATTACTGTACAATCCGTAATAATTCCCAACAAGAAAAATTATGGGCAGGAACTTTATCTTCTTTTCAGAACATTTTATAAAATCCACCAAATTTTTATCCAAAAGGCCTTTATGTCCTTACAAGTCCACCAAATGTGAAAATATGTAGCGTCATCACAATTACATCTCCAACATTTTGCTTGCATTTCTGGATACATACACGATAATTTTTTAGGATCTAGATGCCATCTATAAAACATTTTATAAAATTTTCCTCAGATTCTGTGCTCTGAATTTAACATTTCTAACCCAAATTTTTCCCAGTTTCCAATAATATTGGCTTGAAAATTTTGTGCCCACTTTATCATACAGTCCTTTACCAAGTCCCTTTCAGAATCTATTTCAAGTAACACATTATACAATCTTTATATGTTCCTGAGACTGATTTCTAATTTGCTTTACCAAATTTCCTCTCTGTTCTATACCAATTTTTGATCTCCTTCCATCTAGCATGTAATTGCTCATATTGAAACCAAGTATAATTTTCCTTCCTCTCTTAATACTTGCAGAGATTTTAACTGCAAATTACCTCTTTCAGTATACAAAGATCTTTATATGTAATCATTTCCTGCTTCTGTTCTATATTTATATTTTCTATGTCTAGGACATGCCCATATAGGAACCTTATAATTTAGTTTATGAGTATTTTTTCCAAACACAGAAGGGCATTTCTTAGCACATTTTTAAAGGCCTTATCCACTTTTTGTCATAAATTAAATATGCATGCCATCCATATAACAAATCATAACCTTCTATATTCAAAATTCTGTCCTCTGTTAAATTAAACCAATCACTTATTGCAGAGAGAGCAGCTGCTTCATAATATAATTTAAAATTAGGCATTTTTAAACCTCCCCTTTCCCGAGAATCTTGAATTATTTTCATTTTAACCCTAGCTTTTTTACCTTCCCATATAAATTTGTTAATTCCCTTCTGCCATTCCTCAAGATTCTTATCTTTCTTAATTATTGGTATCATCTGAAAGAGGAATAAAAATCTAGGTAAAACATTCATTTTAATAGCAATTCTCCCCAGCAATGATAATTGCAATTTTTTCCAAACAATCAACTCCTTCTGAACTTTTTGCCATAAAACCTCATAGTTATTCTTATACTTTCACATTTGATGAAATAAACCCCTAAATACTTAACCTTCTTTACAATTTCAAATCCTGTTACTTCCTCTAATTTTTCTTTCTGTTGTCTGGCCATATTTTTTATTATCACTTTTGTCTTTTTCTGATTTACCTTAAACCCTGAAACATTCCCATATTGATCAATTATTTCCAACAAAGATTTACTAGAATTTATAGGGTTTGTTAAAGTAATCACCAAATCATCTGCAAAAGCTCCAACTTATATTCATACTGTCTAACTCTCCCTCTATCTCCTTTACTTCTCGTATTTTATCCAATAATGGTTCTAGAGTTAAAATAAACAATAATGGTGATAAAGGACATCCCTGTCTTGTTCCTTTCGCAATCTTAAAAGGTTCTGTTAAGCTACCATTGATTATAATCTGTGCTGTTTGCTCTCCATAAATTGCCCTAATTATTCTTAAAAAACCATCTCCAAATTGCATCTTTTCTATTAATTTAAATAAAAAATCCCAATGCAATCGATCAAAAGCTTTCTCTGCATCGAGAAAATAAATGCTGCTGAATAAAATTTTTCTTTTCTAAGTACTCCAGTAAATTAATAATCTGTCTAACATTATTCCTCATCTGTCTCCTTTTATAAATCCAGATTGATCATTATGAATTCTTCGCTGCAGAATCAACATTAATCTATTAGCTATTATTTTAACAAAATCTTATAATCATTATTTAAAAGTGAGATTGGCCTATAATTCCAGGTTTAGAACAATCCTGTTCCTCTTTGGTATCAATGAAATAAAAGAGGTTCTCCATGAAATTCTCCTAGTTGTATCTGATTAAATAATTCCTTAAGTGGACCTAACATCTCATCCTGTAAATTCCTATAATAACTAACTGTAAGCCCATCCGTACCAGGAGTTTTCCCATTTTAATTGTTTAATTACCAAAATAATTTTCCGGTTATAGCCATTCAATTCATCCGTTGTTCTAAAGTTAAATTTTTAACCTTATATTCCTTCAAATACTTATCAATATCCCTATTCGATATATTATCTTTAAGATATAAATTTGTATAATATTCTAAAAAGCTTTTTAATTTTATCCTGTTGATATCTCTTTACCTTGTATTCTATTTTTCTATAGTACGTTGTTTTTGTCTTTTCCTTAAAGTGTATGCTAACCACCTACCAGGTCTATTTGCATAAAAGTATTATGTTTGGCATATTGTATATTTGTTGCCACCTGATCAGCCATTATCATATTAAATTGATTCTGTAGTAACTTTATTGCATCTTAAGTTTTTGATCATGGGTTATGTATTAATAATTGTTGTTTCTTATAGATTTCCTCTTCTAAATACCTACGCTGTCTTTGTTGCTTATTTCTCTGTCTATTATTAAGATATATTAATACACCTCTCATAAAAGCTTTACTGCAGTCCCAAACCATTTCTATCGATGTTTCATTATTCAAATTATAATCAAAAAATTCTTTCATCTGCTTTTTACATTGATTTACATTATCCTGATATCTAAACAAATTTTCATTTAATCTCCAAGTTCTTCTACCCTCTTTTCCATATTGCAATTCCATCCAAACAGGACTATGATCAGACAAACATCTAAATATCTTAGTTTTCATCACCCTAAAAAGCAAATCATTAGAAATTAAAATAAAATCAATACGTGAGAAAGATTGATGCCTATCAGTGATAAAAGTATAGTCTCTTTCCTCCAGATTCCTGAGTCTCCATACATCTCTTAACTCAAAATCTTCTATCATATCAAAAAGGATTTAGGCAGCTTTGCATGTGCAGGTATCTTCTTGGAAGAAGTTCTCTTGTCCTTTCGTGTATCTATTACTCCATTCCAATCGCCCAATATAATACGATTTATAATCCCATAGGATCAACTTATCATATAACATTCTATAAAATTTTTCTTGTTGCTGGTTTATAATACCAAGCAAGAGAGTCCTTTTGTTTCTATTGTAAGTTCAATAGCAATATATCTTCCATAAATATCTGCCTCTATTAACTTGGCTGGTATATCTTTCTCAAATAAACCACTATGCCATGTTTTTCTCCAAAGCTGAAGCAACAAAATGTTTACCTAACTTTGAGTTTATTAGGTACTTTTGATCTGATAATTTAATATGCTTGTAAGCAAATAACATCATTTTAAATTGTTTCAAATAATGAAATATTTTTCTTCTCTTCTGAGCTGAGTTCAAACCATTGACATTCCAAGTCAAGATTTTATTTGCCATTACTGGCGGAAGCCTTTGGGCAATCAACTGAAGATCGCCTCCCAGAGGCCGTGTCCCCCACCGCTTCTGTAGCAGAGTCCTGAACTTTACTTTGAGTTTGTTGCTCCTTTAAGCTCCCCTCAGTCTTTGTTCTTGTGGTTGTTCCTCTGATGGTAACATCACTGGAATCACCTCAGCTTCCACACCCATTTGAGTCTCTTGAATTCTTTTTTCTATTATTTCTATTTCAAATTTCAGCACTGTAGAAAGAAAATCTTTGGCCTTAAGCACTGTGTCATAATATCTTCTTCCTGATAATACACTGTCAAGCCAACTGGAACCTCCCATCTAAATTGAATCTGGTATTTTTAAGTTCTTGTGTAAAATGTAAAGTCTTTTCTATCCTTAACATCTTGGGAGGATCTCTTTCAAAACCTTCAACTCCTGTTCTATTTTCAAGTTTTTCTGAAAAGCAACTTGCAAAATTTGATTCCTCACTGTTCTTTTCAAAAATAAACCACATGTCTCTAGGAAGTTTCTTTTGCCTAGCAATCCAAGAATTAACTCTATAAATTTTGTCAATTTGATACAACCTCGTGATCAAGTTCAATAAATTCAGCCAGAGCTTCTGATAAATTTTTTAAATCTTCCCTTGTCTTCATTCAAAACTCAGAGCTCCTTCCATCATTCTATACTGCATCACCACCACTTGATCTTCATTTTTATCCAATTTGATTTGCATTCCCCATTCTATTTTCTATTTGTTGATTTGACTGAACAATTTCTTGCACCTCCTCCTCCACCACCTCCAGTCTTTTGCCAAACCTTGAAAAGCCATTAAGATATCTTCTCTTATTTTTTATTATTCTTTATTTCTTCTCTTATTTTCTCATTATTATCCATAATCTCCTTAAACCTTTCTTCAGACACTTTCCTTGCTCTTAATCAGATCTTCTAAAGCTGGTTCAGAACCCTTCTGCCCCCAGTCTTAGGTGGTTTAGTAGCCATTTCAGTTTTAAAATTCAAAATATAAGTCTAGAAACTTTCTTCTCCCTTTAAGTATGGGAGAGCTCAGTTCACTTCATTAAAATCCACACATAACATTTCATCTTCTTAGTTGCACAGACTGTTTAAAATTCGTCATTTTCACTCCTTCAGCGCCATCTTAGAGTCAATTAGAACAAAGGAAAAAATTCTTTTTTTAGAAAGTAGAAGTCAGGAAATCAAAATACTAATCCAATAATCAACCGCTTGCACTCATTCCTGCTTAAAGAGATCCATAAAGATAAGACAATTAGCAGAGATGGACACCTTCTTCTTTTCCTGCTTTTGCAGACACGCACTGAAGTCGGAGATGGCAATTTATGGGACCCATATTCTCAAGCTCTGCTTAATTAAAACAAAGCCTCTTTCATTCCTGCGTTATCTTTCCTCTTCATCCAGAAAAAATTAAAGCCGGCTTTTCCTGGCTTTTACGATCAATCAGCCTTTAATTACTCAGCAAGAGTAGCCACCCGAAGTCCCTCCTAGCTTTTGAAGTTCCAAATGCTTTTCATATATTTGCATACCTTTTATATACATTCTATTTGAATCTTCAGATTTCTGATGGGTTTCTTGTAAAATAAAATGTCTGGTAAATCCTTTTAATCTTAAATTCCAATTCTTCTTTTAATCTGATTCCTGTACCCTTCACATTCCATGACATTATTTTTTATAACTCCCATTTAAAATATAAATTTTTAATCCTATCGCATCTTCCTTTCTGTGCCCACCAGACATTAAACTACCATATAACCTATATTTAACATATAAACAACAATAAGAAAACAGAAAACAAAACAAAACAAACAATAAAGTAACATCTTCTTCCCCACATCCTCATCGGTTTCTTTATAAAGAGAATGGGGAGAGGATACAATGCCCGGCCACTTCTTTCTGTCTATTTAAATTCATCACAAAAAAAGATAGCGATGACCCGATTCAGCTTCAGATTTTCCAAGACTCTTATCTGCTTCTTCTCCTGCTGTATCCTCACGACTTTCTTCTGTTCAACCAACACAGGTGATATTTCTTTCCTCTTTAACCCTTTAGAGTCTTGCCTCAATAGCCCTTTTTCTTCTTCTGGGATTGATGTTTCGATGTTCCACCCATCTGAAGCATTTGATCTTTTATCTCCATTAAATCCTCCATCTCAATCAGTCCAAGCTCCCGTAAATATAATAATGCATCTATATCTGGGGTGATTGTATGCATCCTTCCTTTATAAAAAAATTTCAATTGTTGTGGTGGCCTCCAATTGTATTTAATTCCATTATCTCTCAAAACTTTTGTGATTGGTTTTTAAAAAAATCTCCATGCCCTTTCTTCTCTTGATATATCCGGGAAGACTTGAATAGTCTTCCCTTCAAACTTCAAAGCATCTCCCAACTCTCTCACCTTGGCCATAACTTCCAACTTATCACCAAGATTTGCGAACCTGACAAGCACATTCCTGTTAGAAACATTTTGCCTTCTATATCCAATTCTAAAAACACTTGCCAGGTCTGCTATTGTGAACGTAAGTTGTGTATCCAAATCATTAATCCATTTCAGAACCCGCTGTTTCAATTTATCCTCCTTTTCTTCCGAGATTCCTCTGATAACCAAATTATATTTCCTCATCTCTTCTTCCAAAAGACAAATTCTCTTATCTTGCTGCTCATTTTTATAAAATATTTTGCCAATTTGCCGATTTACTTTTACCTCATGCACATGCATCTGCTCCATTTCATCTTTAATCATTATCATTTCCTCTTTTTGTTTTGCAAAGTTTTCATTCATCTCTTGCTTCAAATTATGCATTTCGGATGTCAGTTTCAATGTCAAATTATCTATACGCTCTGATAGTCCTGCTATTTTTTCCCCAATTTTATTTAAAGCTGCAGCAAGTTGCTGCGTTTCTGAAAGTTGTTGAGTCATTTTGAAAAAAATCAAAAAATTTCCCAAACTAAGATTCCAAACCAATTTTACAGAGGGTCTTAGTGAAGATCAAAGGACGACAGTCTTTTAATTGAAGCGAAGCGGCTTATTTGCACTGTTATCTCTCAAGTTCAAGGATATTCCACAAAGAAACACAGAACTTCACAGCTAACATTAATCAGCGCCATTTTTCCTCCACGTCAGCAGAGCAGAAAAGAAGACAAACCAACTTAAACGAAGCAGAATCCTTTTTTTTCCTGTAATATAAACAAGCTATTAATTTGCTCTCAAGAGAAAAAAAAAATAAAGAAAAAATTATCCACTCGGTAAAATCCTCTTGCTGCCAAACAATCCAACAAAAAGTTAGTTTCTCTTCTCTTTAATTAAATTCTTCTCATTATCAGATTCAGTCCTTAATATTCACTCCTTAGCCTCAGCAATAGAAAAAAATTTTTTTTTAACACAGAACACGATAGTTAATTTTGGAAAAACAAAACACAGCAATTTATTCCAACTTATCGTATCTGCCAGCTCGGTCATCCCACGCTGTAGAAACTCCTTAATTCAAGCCGTTCCAGATGACCTACCAGTTTTAAATTCAATCTGCTGGGCTGTTAACACTTTCACGTCATGATTTATTAACTTTCATCCATAACAGTGCATTCCAAACGGCATAAATTCTCAAAAATCTTCATTAATAAGCCCTGTGAAGTGAAGGAAAGGTCCTTACCCCACCACGGTCATGGCCACGCCCCTAGACGGACGGTTTAAGCATTTGCCTAGCTCGGAGGGGCCCTCAAAACGCCGGAGCCGAATCTTCAACGCTGCGCCATCTTGCGCATGTGCAGAACCATTATCTGTTTCTTAATCTTAATCACACATCCATGCAGAAAGCAGACTCAAACCCACACCGATGATGAAGCACGATCATGGACCAGAAGCCAGACGCAGCTGCATCATTAGCCATTCCAAACCCCTGCAATCCATACATGCAGCAGACTGATACCCATCATGAAAATGTAGCACCACCAGAAGCCAAACAACAGCAATGCAGCTCACCAAATCCCTGCAACTCAGACTAACCTGAACACAAGCCCCCAAACAGAACACACTCCCAGCCAATCAGAGCACAGCCAACCCCACCATCCAATCAGAGCACTGCCAAACCCCCAACCAATCAGTTCAAACCCCCCCAGCAGTTAAAAGGAAGAAACAGCTGCGATCACACATTTCTCCTAGAAGCACGAAGCTGATAACACCAGCCTGAAAATGACGAATGAGACTTCGTTGAAACGTCGCCAAGACACTTCCAATTTTACGTGGGAGGAAACCCGAATAATCAAAGACCTACATACAAACACCTGCAAAAACAAATATATATATATATATATGTGTGTGTAAGTCTTTGGTTGTTCGGGTTTTCTCCTGTGTAAAATTGGAAGTGTCTTGGCGATGTTTCGACGAAGTCTCATTTGTCATCTTCAGGCTTCAGCTTCGTGCTTCTGGGAGCAATGTGTGATCGCAGCTGTTTCTTCCTTTTAACTGCTAGTGGAGGTTTGAACTGATTGGGTGGGAGCTTGGCTATGCTCTGATTGGATGGGGTTTTTTTGTGCTCTGATTGGATGGGGGTGTGTCCTGTTTGGGTGGGGGCTTGGTTGTGCTTAGTTTAGTCTCTGTTGCAGGGGGATTTGAGCTGGTGAGCTGCATTGCTGTTGTTTGGCTTTGTGGTCATGCTACATCTTCATAGTGGGTATCAGTCTGCTGCATGTATGGATTGGAGGGGTTTGAAATGGCTAATGTTGCAGCTGCGGTCTGGCTTCTGGTCCTTGGTCGTGCTTCATGATCATTGTGGGTTTGGATCTGCTTTCTGGGTGGATGTGCAGTGGTGACATCCTGTGTGGACCTCATGAGTGTGGGTCTGGTGTCATTCCTCGTGTTAGGGACTCGTTTGTCAATAAGGGCGGGTTTCCAAATGGCTGGTAAGCGGGAGGTATCATCTCGTTTGTTCATGCTGTGTGGGCGTTTTTCTATCTCGATGGCTTCTCTGATTATTCTGTTGTTAAAGTGTTCAGTTTTGGCAATAGTTCTGGTCTTTTTAAAGTCAATATCGTGTCCTGTGGCTTTAAGGTGTTGGACCAGGGAAGAAGTTGGTTCCTCTTTTTTGACTGAGTTCTTGTGTTCTTCAATGCGTGCACTTATTCTTCTGTTGGTTTGTCCAGTGTATGTGGTGGGGCAGGCGGTGCATGGGATTTCATATACTCCTTGATTTTCTAACTCAATTTTGTCTTTGGGGTTTCTTAGGATGGTGGATATTTTTCAGTTTGTGCAGAATGCTGTCTTGATGTTGTGTTTGTGGAGGATCTTGCTGATTCTGTCTGTGGTGCCTTTTATATATGGGAGAAGGGCTGTGCCGTTTTCTTGTTCTCTGTCTTGGTTCTTTTTGGATTGGTTTGGTTATCTTATTCCTCTGGAATCCATTGGATGTTAATACGTTAGTGAGAGTGTGTAGTTTGGTTTTTAGGTGTTGTTCGTCAGCTAAGCGTTTTGTTCTGGAGATGAGTGTCTTGGCTATGGAGTTGATCTGTGCTGGGTGGTGGTGTGAGAGTGCATGCAGATAGTGGTTTGTGTGTGTTTTCTTCTGGTAGGTGGTGTGTCCTAGGGAGCCATTGGGTTTTCTGTAGACTAAGACATCTAGGAAGGGAAGTTGGTTGTTAACTTCTGTTTCCATGGTGAACTGTATTTTGGGGTGTAGGCTATTGAGGTGTGTGAGGAAGTTGTCAAGTTTTTCTTTCCCGTGTGGCCAGATTATGAAGGTGTCGTCTATGTATCTGAGCCAGAGTTTGGGTTTGTGATCAGATTTTTCTAGAGCTTGGGTTTCAAAGTGTTCCATGTAGAGGTTGGCAATGACAGGTGAGAGGGGTGATTCCATGTGTGCGCCTTCTATTTGTTTGTATTTTTGTCCGTTATAGATGAAGTATGTGTTGGATAGGCAGTGGTTGGTCAGATCTAGGATGTGCTTGGGGGGGGGGTTATATTTGTTTTGGATAGCTGTCAAGGCTTCTTTGATTGGCACTTGGGTGAAGAGGGATATGACATCAAAGCTCACGAATAGGTCGCTGGGCTGTAAGTTTTGTTTCTTTATGATCTCTATGAACTATCAACACATACTTCATCTATAATGGACAAAAATACAAACAAATGCTTTTTACATTGATTTACATTATCCTGATATCTAAACAAATTTTCATTTAATCTCCATGTTCTTCTACCTATTTTTCCATATTGCAATTCCATCCAAACAGGACTATAATCAGACAAACATCTTGGAAATATCTTAGTTTTCTTCACCCTAGAAAGCAAATCATTAGAAATTAAGATAAAATCAATACGTGAGAAGGATTGATGCCTATCAGAAAAAAAAGTATAGTCTCTTTCCTTCAAATTCCGCAGCCTCCATACATCTCTCAACTCAAAATCTTCTATCATCTCAAAAAATGATTTAGGCAGCTTTGCATGTGCAGATATCTTCTTAGAAGAAATTCTCCTGACCTTTCGTGTATCTATTACTCTGTTCTGTTTCCCTCCCCCAATACTCCCAAGAAAGAGTCAGTCAAAGGCCTCCTCTTCTATTTTTATTTACATAGATAAATGTCCTGGCCACGTCTACCCATGGGCCTGCCAAGTTTCTGGAGATAACGAGGAAATTATAGATAAGGCCAGAATTACTCACGAATATATTCTTCCCTCCATTGATACAGTTTGCCCGTGCAAATTCATTGCTTTGTCCAAGACAAAAAACCAGGAAGTCCCGCCTCCTATTTATAGTCTCTGCAGATGTCACTGCATGACCATCATTCCTTGGCCTTATCCCAACGCTGCTTCTGCTGCGCGTGCCGGTCACGTCTGCGCAGTCTTGCATCACTCCAAAACTGTTCCTGGGGCGTTGCCAAATCAGAAGACGGCTCGAGAGAATCAGGCCTTGCCGGCCCCTCCTCCTCCCTTTGAGTGGGTGCCAGGGAGGGAGAGGGCCCAAAAGAAGCAGGGCTTGCCAGGTCTTCTCCCTCACTCTCTGAATCATCCGAGTCCAGGAGTCCGGGTCCAGGAACCTGGGTCACAACATACTCCATTCCAATCTCCTAATATAATACACGATTTATAATCGCATAGAATCAACTTGTCATACAACATTCTATAAAATTTTTCTTGTTGCTGATTAGGTGCATATATACCAAATCAAAGGGTCTTTTTTGTTTCTATTGTAAGTTCAATGGCAATATATCTTCCGTGAGTATCTGCCTCTATTAACTTGGCTGGTATATCTTTTCTCAAATATACGACTATGCCATGTTTTTTGTCCAAAGCTGAGGCAACTAAATGTTTACCTAACTTTGAGTTTATTAAGTACTTTTGATCTGATAATTTAATATGTGTTTCTTGGAAGCAAATCATATCATTTCTAAATTGTTTCAAATAATGAAATATTTTTCTTCTCTTCTGAGCTGAATTCAAACCTTTGACATTTCAAGTCAAAATTTTATTTGCCATTACTGGCCTCCTGAAGCTTTTGAGCGATCAGCTGAAGATCGTCCTCCCCTATCTTCGGCCTTGCTCCTCCCACCGCTTCTGTAGCAGAATCCTGAGCTTTACTTTGAGTTTGTTGCTCCTTTTCTTTATGCTTGAGAGCTCCCCTCGTCACTCTTTGTTCTTGTGGTCGTTCCTCAGATGGTAAGATCACTGGGATCACCTCAGCTTCCACACCCATTTGAGTCTCTTGAATTCTTTTTTCTATTATTTCTATTTCAAGTTTTAGCACAGTAGAAAGAAAATCTTTGGCCTTAAGCACAGTATCAATACAATATTTTCTTCCTTGATAATACACTGTCAAACGAACTGGAACCTCCCATCTAAATTGAATGTGGTATTTCTTAAGTTCTTGTGTAAAAAAGGTAAAGTCCTTTCTATCCCTTAACATCTTGGGAGGAATCTCTTTCAAAACATTCAGCTCCTGTTCTCCTATTTTTGAATTTTTCTGAAATGCAACTCGCAAAATCTGATTTCTCACTGTCCTTTTCAAAAAATAAACCACAATGTCTCTAGGAAGTTTCTTCTGCCTAGCAATCCAGGAATTAACTCTATAAATTTTGTCAATTTGATAAGCAACCTCTTGTGGATCAAGTTCAATAAGTTCAACCAGAGCTTCTGATAAACATTTTTTTAAATCTTCCCCTTTCTCTTCCTGCAGGCCCCTAATTCTCAGAGCTCCTTCCATCATTCTATACTGCATCACCACCACTTGATTTTCATTTTTGTCCAATTTGATTTGCATTCCCCCCATTCTATTTTCTAATTGCTGATTTGACTGAGCAATTTCTTGCACCTCCTCCTCCACCACCTCCAGTCTTTTTGCCAAACCTTGAAAAGCCATCAAAATATCTTCTCTTATTTTTTAATTATTCTCTTTTATTTCTTCTCTTATTTTCTCATTATTGTCCATCATCTCCTTAAACCTTTCTTCAAACACTTTCCCTTGCTCTTTAATCAAATCTTCCAAAGCTACTTCCAATCCCCTTCTGCCACCAGTCTTAGGTAGTTTAGTAGCCATTTCAACTTTTAAAAGTCACAAAATTTAGGTCTAGAAACTTCTCTTTTCCCCTTTAAGTATAGGAGAGCTCATTCGTTACAATCCACAAGTAATGTTTCTTAGCTTCTTAATTACACAGCCTGTTTACAGTTCCATTTCTTCACTTTCACTTCCGTTCAGACGCCATCTTAAACAGTCAGTTAAAACAAAGAAAAAAAGTTTCTCTTTTTAAAAGGTAGAAGTCAGGAAATCAAAAATACTTGCAATCTAGTAGTTGTTCACTCGTGCTTGTTCCGTCTGCATATAGAAATCCACAAGAAAGAAACAATTAAGCAGAGATGGACACTTTCTTCTTTTCCTGCTTTTGCAGGAGCGCTCTGAAGATCGGAGGTTGGCAGGGTTATTTATGGGACTTAACCCTCCAGGGCTCTGCTTGAAAAACAAAGCCCCTGGGGAGATCTACCACTCCACCGCTGCTCTATTACCTCCCTTACTCCCAGGGAGGAAAATTGAAGCCTTTGAACAGTTGCTTTTCACTGTTTCGCTGGCTTTTACGATGTTCAGTGCGGAGCGCCTTAATTAGGCACTCAGCAAAGAAGGTGGCGCCACCGGAAGTCTTTTCCTTTAGTTTTTAAAAGTAAAATTAAACAAAAATATGTATGAAAGATTGTGACCAAATAGAGGGGTCTACAGCTCCTTCCTCTAGCACAATTCCTCAGTTAAGTTGTGTTAATTTTTGGCTTAGTTAACCTGTGCTAATTAAATATACTGTTTCATTGTTAATGTGCACTTATTTCAGTGCTGTGTTAATATGTGTTTGATTAATATTTGCATACAGTGCCTTTGGATTTATTGATTCTGATTTTTCTTTTTTCCTTTTCCTTTTCCTTTTTTGATTATATGTGAATCTAAATTAAAAAATGATAAGATTCTTTTGTGCAATATTTTTTCAGTAGACGAAAATGATTTGAATAGCATATTTTATGTGTTTACCAACATAGTTGTAAGATTTTTATTTTGAATATATAGTTTATGTTTTTTTCCCTCAAAAATAGGAGTACAAAGATGTCATTTACACCAACAATAACGGTTCAAATACAAATTAATGTGGAAGTTTTTCTCTCCGATTGCTGGGCCAGCAGTCAGAGTGGGGATGACTCCTGTCTGATGATGACCGAGTCTGCCAGTTGAGAAGCTCCTCCTCTTCCTCTTGCTTCTCAGCTTTCAGACTCAGTTTGATTCTGACTAGACATTATTTGCTGAGCTCTCCAAAAATATATTACAAAAAAATTCAAAATCATTCAGAATTGATTAAAACAATTGGAACAAAATTTAAGCAAGGATCTTAGAGAGCAGACTTCCCCAATCTGACTGTCTGGGGTTGCTTCCTTCCAGTGTGAAGGGCTCATACCCGAGACCGTTGAGGACGCTTCAGCGTTTCTGCGGAGCCTCCCAGGCAGCTGATAGAGGCTCTGCTGGATTGCAGCGTGAACGGCTCATGCCAGAGACTGCTGCACACTTCCAGCCCTTGGAGGTTTGTTCTCTCGCCTTTCAGGGCAATTTGAGGTTTTTCCGGCTTGGCTGTGCGCTAGAAAGCCACACGGGAGCAGCGGAGACTTCTGATCCCCAGCTGATTGCTGGCGACGGCTGCAGCCGCGCCTAGGCAAATTCTTTTGCCCTCGGCTGGGGGGAAGCTCAGAAAGCGCCCAGAGAAGGAGCAGCTCGGACCTGAGACCAGACAACACTGACAGCTGCAGAGCGGTGAGAGCTCCCCCTAATGGCCACAGGAAAAAAGAGAGTAATTTTAAAGGGGGAAACCCTAGAATAGACTCTCTTATAGTCTGCGCTTCTTTATTCTAATACCATTCCTTGCAGAAAAGCCTTCTTTCAGCCGCCAATTTGATTACCTCGTGGCGATTAGAGGCCTAGTCCAGATTCCAAGATGGCTGACCCTATCCCTCAGCGTTCTCATAAGAGAGATTCCTCTTCCAGAGAAGCATCAGGGTCTTCTCAAGCCTCAAAGAGGACTAGATCCTCCAGATCTCAGTCATCAAAGGCAGACAAGCCTTCCACATCTATGGATAAGGACTCACCAATATGCCACAAGGCCACTGAAAATACCATAGAGAAAGCACTTTGCCTTTCTGCTCTTCAGAAGACCTCTCCTAAACAGACTTCTTCTGCCACTCCCCTCCCAGCCCCTGCCCCATCTGCCCAAAGTCCTGTAGTTAGCATTTCTACTCAGGAAACTCCCTTAGCTCTTTCCCCAAATGGATCTTCTTCTTCTTTAGTCAAGTCTGGGGGGATAAGTGAGAGGGTTTTTGGCCCTGTCCCCAAATTTCTGCCACAGATAGTCAGGCACAAATCCCTCTGCCACAACACTCCGGAGCTTTAGGAGAGGAGGAAAGGGTAGAACCACAAATTTCATCAGAGAGGAAACCTGTTATTTCTCCTGAGATAGCTAACATGATTCAGGCAGCAATTCAGAAGAGCTTAGCCACAGAATTGCAGCATAGAACTGAATCCTGGGTGTCTGACTGTGATAGTACAGTAGACTGTCACTCCCAATTGTCGGTGGATCAATCCCGCCCTTGGGCACAGGTTGTCACTGGTGCTTCTCCTAGTCAGGTTTCATCAGAAGCAGAGGACACGAGAGACCTAGACTTGTCTGACGATGATCTTTTCTGGTGGTCATTTTGGATAAGGTTTTTTTCGGCAGGGGGAATTGGGTCTAAGGGTCTGAAAGTCCATATCATTTTCCTGAATCCATCCTCCCATTTGATTGTGGGTTCCCATTTGTCCAACCAAGCTAAACCCAGGATGATGGATTCTGACATCTTTGGAATTACTATGAATCTTATAAGTTCATGATGGGCTCCAATTTCTAAGCGAACCAGTTGTGTGATTCAAGTCACTGGAATGCCACCAATCAAGGTTCCATCTACTTGGTGGAATTTAATTGGGTGTTTCAAGGGAAATGTTTTTATACGGAGTTGGGCGATCATAGAGGTTGAAATTAGGCATCTGGTGCATCCTGTGTCCACAATAGCCTCTAAATCTTTTTTGGCCCCTCCCTCTGGAATTATTAAGTTTACTTTGATAGCAAAAGGAGGAATGGGTGCACTCACCATTGGGTCGTTTTCTGCTTGGTTTGAGTCGTCAGGAGGTGAATCAGATGACGGAAGGTCAGTAGGGAGGTCTATGGCTTGTCTTGCAAAGCGACTGGTATTCGGATTTTTTCGAGGGGGTTTGCGTGGTCGGGTAGCAGTTGGTGGGCGATACTGTGGGAGGGGTGTTGGGGCTAGACAAACTGACACCCGATGTCCTAGTTTTCCACAACGGTAGCATTTGATTATTGTTGAAGGGTGAAAGATGGAGAGTGTGGTTGGTTTTAAGAGGGAGGGTCTTGTAGGTGGTCGTTGTGGAGTTGTAGTTGGTGATTGGCTTTGGAGGGGGTTGAATTCTCTGTCTAGAGCTATGGACACGTTGTACCAGTCATTTAGTTGTTCTGGGATTCCTCTGGTGGAGCAGGCTTTTCTGATGTTTTGATCAATGGCCTCTTTGAAGTAGTGGAGGAGGACCCGATCTGGCCAATGTCTAAGATTGCCAGCAACCCTTCTGAAATCCCATACAAATTGTTTTAGAGGTTTGTTACCTTGCTTCATCGTTTTTAAGGTGGTTTCACATTCTGTAATTAGGTCGTCATCTTGAAACCGGTTGCGAAGCAGTGCCATAAATCCGTGAACATCGTTTAGTTCTGGTGCACGTTCATTGTGTAGTTGAGCTATCCATTCTGAGGCTAGCCCCACGTTCATACCATCTGAGATGGCGTTGATTAGGCTTCTTTCTGATGGGTATTGATGTCTATATTGTTCAACGTAAGCCTCAATTCTGCTGAGAAAGTAAGCCAGGTGGTGTGGATTCCCATCAAAGGTTGGTTTGAAAGGGGGAGGGACTGGGTGAGGGGGTGCAGGTGGGTTTAGCTGGCCTGCTTGCGGTTGAAGAGGGATTTGTGGGAGGGCCGTTGCTATATTGGCTGGTTGCTGAGTTGTAAAGGGGGGTGGAATTCCCCCTGGCTGCTGAGAAGGAAGTCCTTGAAATGCTTCAGTTGACGAGGCAAAAATCGGCCTGGGGCCCCCAGGAAAGAAAGGTGCTGAACTTGCTGGTTGCCATTGGTATTGGATCCATCCTTGTCCAGGATAAAATGCCCAACCAGGGGGAATAGAAGCAGCAGGAGGCAGCGTAGGCCTCTGTTGGCGGGAAAAGTCAATTGGAGGGGGGAGTTGCGATTCCCCCCAAGTCCCTGGTGCTGCCTGAACTCCCTGCCGTCTGAAGGAGGGAAGGGAGGTCCTCCTGCGTTCATCGGAACGGCTTTGAGCTTCAGTAATTTCTCCCTCTCTGGTGGGAGGAAGGTGGTAGGCTGAGCTAAAGGCTCTCGAGGTGGGTGAGCTGAGCTTATACGAGGCCTCACTTCCAAACGCTCAAAAGTTTCCGGGAGGTCTAATAGGGACTGGGATTTCAGGGGGTTTCTCAGGTCCCAATCCAGTGACTCTCCCGATTCTCCGGGTTTTACTGTCCTCCAGTGAGGTTGAGAAGAGGGAGGGGGCTCTTTATTCCACCCCGGGGAAATGTTTTTTCCCGAACGACAGCTTAACCATGAATTGGAGTCTTTGGGCCGTGCACCAAGCTGACAAGCAGGCTCTACCACTTCGGGTTTTTGAGTCATATCTTCCGATGGGAAGTAGGTGATTCTCCTGTACGCTGCTAAGAGAGTCCAAAGCAATGGGTTGTTAACTTCATCTGATTGGCCTGAGACTGAGTTGAATTTGTTTAAACACACCTCCTCTTCCTGTTTAGCTCCAGTTTATTAACTCAGTCGGCCATAGAGAGACTACCTCCTTTAGCTCCATTGCTTTTGACTCTTTTTCCAGCACACAGGACCTCAATAAATTAGAAAAATTTTTTTAAAAGAGTTTTAAAGTGCCCAATTAATTTTTCTTGATTGCTGGGAGCTGGAGCGGCAGGGAAAGAGGCTTGCACTTCGCGCGCAGCCCAGCGCCGCTCAGCTGAGCCGCCCGAAGTCCGGCGGCCATTTTTTCTTCAATCCAAGACCCTCAAGCCTCGTGGGATCGCCGGATTGAGAAACGGACATCGCTGGACCTCATCAAACTGTAAGTTGAGCCCAGCGGAGCACATGAGAAGCCGTGGTGTCGGCTTCGCGCCTGCAGGGGTGGAGAAAGATCCGTGGTGTCGGATGCTAGTTCCCCCTGCCAACGCTGCAGTAAAAAGGGCGCTATAAGAACAGTGGTGCCTGCTTCGCGCCATTTGGGGACACCCCCCCCCAAAAAAGCAACCCCCCCTATGCAGCCTTTGAATGCCTTGATTCCGGCTGTGGTGTCAGCTTGGTACTAACTGGCCCTCATTATTTGATCTTATTCCAGGATTCTCAGATCAGGGCCACTATATTATTTGGGCATATATTCCAAGGCCTCTGATAACCACTAGGCCTCATTTCCAAGATGGCGGATCGCAGCAGATCTCCTTCCCGGGCTTCTGCCTCGCCCTCCCAAGGACACCTTACTAACGTGGCTCCTCCCTCTCACAAGAGCAGATCCAAATCAAGGGCTTCTGCCACCAAATCTAAGTCTTCTACTTCTCTCCAAACCTCTGCTGCTGCAGAGAGAGATGCCTCCAGAAGACAACGGGCCTTGGATAGGCAATTTGATAAAGCAAAACAAAAATTAGCAGAGGAAGGCAGGGAAACTTCTGTTCCACTAACTGAAGATTCTCCTCTATTAAATCAGCCTGGATGGTCTCCCACTATCCCTAGTGGTTCAGGAGAAACCCAGGAAACAATTTGTACAGTTTTTGGAGATTCTTCTAGAGCCATGCCTGAGCCCCCACAGCAGGCACCTTCTGCCACCTTCACTCCCACAGCAGCGGGAGTCTCACATAGAGAAGACAGTAATCCTGCCATTTCTCAGGATATACGTCATCTTATTATGCAAACCATTTCTCAAGACATTGACAATGCTTTCACTCAGAGAGGTTTCCCAGCTCCATCTCCTTCGGGCAGCTCTGACCAAAGACACCATTCTGAGAGCCACCCACCCAGACTATGCACGCTGCGCACACGCTCTCCAACCCCTTCACACCATAGTGAGGACTCCTTTTTGGGGGAGGAAGACATAGCAGAGTATAATCTGTCTGAGGACGAAGAGTCTGCCCCAGACAAGCCTGTTCCCACCGGCCTTTTTCGCCATGAGCTGTTCTACACATTGTTACACAAGGCGAAAGTTACGGCCAACATGGGGGTTGCCTTGCACCAATCTGAGGGAGCTTCAGATCCGTCAGACCCCAACAAATTCCTCTTTACTGAACCAGTCTCAGAGCACAGGGTAATCCCTTCACCCAAGCTCTTCTTGGACACCATCCAACGTCAATGGGGTCACCCAGGTGCCATTCCTAATCCCAGTGGCTCAGACAAAAAGATGTACATGACGGATCAAGATCTGGAGGACCTCCTCAAGGTTCCTACCGTAGACACCCCAATTGCCACTTTAGCTTCTTCCTCCAACATTATACCTTCAGATGCTGCAGACGGTCTCCGAACGGAGGACCGCAGAGCGGAACTCTCCACCCGCAAAACCCATCAAGCGGCTGCCTGGGCTATCAGATCTGCCACAGCAGCCTCATTCTTTGCCAGAACCTCTTTGATATGGCTCAGACAAATGCAGGAGAGGATTCCTCAGGATGACTCCAGATTACATCAGGACATAAACAAATTGATAGCGGCTGCTGAATACACTGCGGATGCCACCCTTAACTCTGCAAAATTTGCATCCCGAGCCCTTGCCTCCAGCATCACCTCCAGGAGGCTGTTATGGCTCAGACTATGGCAAGCCGACATGAAGACCAAATGGCGGTTAGCGGCTGCCCCATTTAAGGGTGGATCTCTCTTTGGTGAAGCACTAGATCCTATTTTAGTTGAGGGAAAGGACAAACGTAAGATCCTTCCCTACGTCTCCAGACGTTCGGATAGACGTCCTTCTCTACCTTACCGCAGACAGCCTTTTCGCGCCCAGGATCCCGGGTTTCAATCCCCGGCCTATCAATGCTCCTTCCAACCTCCCCCTGACAGGCTTCAGGACAGACAGTCCTTTCGTGATAGGACCAGACAATCCCAGACCAGACGTCCCTACCGTGGGTCCGGCTTCCGACCTTATCGCAGGAACAAATGACTATCCCGGCCAGGATCCCATCGGTCGTCTCACCAAGTTCGCCCCTACCTGGTCCCACACGACAACCGATGCCTGGGTTCTGCAAACCATCTCTCTTGGTCTCTCCCTCGAATTCAATTCAAGTCCTCCGAGGAGATTCATCCAATGCCAGATTCCCAAAGACCCCACCAAGAGGGCTCAAATGGAAGACGAGATTCAACACCTGTTATCCATCAGTGCCATAGAACCGGTTCCCATGCCCCACCAGGGGACCGGCTTCTATTCAATTCTTTCCTAGTGGACAAAAAATCAGGCGGCACCAGAGCCATCTTAGACCTGAAGCAACTGAACCTTCACATCAAATACCGCAGATTCAAGATGCACTCCCTCAATTCAATCTTAGGAAGCATCAGAAGAGGGGACTATCTAACATCCATCGACCTCAAGGAGGCCTATCTACATGTACCCATCAGACCAGCCCACAGACGCTTTCTTAGGTTCAGTTATGCCGGAGCCCATTTCCAATACAGGGCCCTGCCCTTCGGTCTATCTTCCGCTCCTCGCACCTTCACCAAGATTCTGGATGCCGTGGCGGCCCATCTTCGCACAATTCCAGTAAGAATGCAATGTTACCTGGACGATATATTGATTCAGTCGTCTTCCGCCCAGCAGGCGTTACGGGACTTACAGGTAACAATTCAATTCCTACAAGATCACGGCTTTTCGGTCAACAAAGCAAAGAGCCATCTAGTGCCTACGACCGAAATTGTTCATCTGGGAGCAAGAATCAACACCAGATCCTGCCAGGTGTTTCTTTCCCGAGACCGTCTCCTCAACATGAGAGACACGATAAAAAAGGTAAAGGCAGAACTCAGGAGAGTTCCACTTTCACTGCTCTCACAGTTATTGGGAAAGATGGTCTCTTGTCTGTCGATCGTGCCCTGGGCACGTCTTCACTCACGACCCCTACAATGGCTTCTCCTCCCACATCAAAGAACAGGCAACAGCCATACCGAAATCAAAATTCCTCTACCTCCAAAGGTAAGAAAATCTCTACAGTGGTGGCTGTCTCCAGCCCTGACAAAGGGCTGCTCATACCAGGAACATTGCCGTCTCGTCCTCACCACGGATGCAAGCCTCTACGGCTGGGGTGCCCACCTATCAGACCAGGTAACTCAGGGTCGCTGGTCCCCCAACGACCTCAAGAACGACATCAACTGGTTGGAAATGAGAGCTGCGCATTTAGCTCTCAGGTACTTCCAAGCGCAACTATCAAACCATCATGTGCTACTGCTGACGGACAACACTACCACAAAGGCCCATGTGAACCGTCAAGGAGGCACCTGATCCCGCATATTGATGAAAGAGGCTGCAGCCATAGGCCTGTGGGCAGAAAAACATCTTCTCTCACTACAGGCAGCCCACATATCCGGAGTCGCCAACACACAAGCGGATTGGCTGAGCAGGACGACCATAGATCAATCAGAGTGGCAACTGCATCCGGATCTGTTTCTCACAATCACGATCAAATTCGGGCAACCCATAATAGACCTCTTTGCCAGCCCGACCAACAAACAACTTCCAAGGTTCTTCTCCAGGTTCTAAACCCCAGGAGCAGAAGGAACAGATGCCCTACGATGTCAGTGGCCCCGGGGCCTTCTTTATGCCTTTCCTCCGACTCCCCTTCTACCAAGGGTCATACGAAAGATCTTGGAACAGAGGGCAGAAGTTCTCATAGCCCCTTATTGGCCTCGACGGAGTTGGTTTGCGGATCTGGTGAGTCTGTCCGTCAATCCACCTTGGCGAATTCCACCGGATCAGATTTCTCTACGCCAAGGAGCCATTCTCCACCCAGAACCTCAATATTACCAACTAGCCATCTGGCACTTGACAGGGAGATACTAAGGAAAGAAAAGCATTCCACGGGGGTCATTTCCACCCTTCTGGCTTCTAGACGCCCATCCACAACGCGTATTTACGAGGCCACATGGTCATCATTCCATCGCTGGTGTCTTAGACAGCGAATAGAACCTAATTCTGCCTCCATCAGACAAATCCTGCAATTCCTCCAGGACGGTTTGGACAAGGGTTTAGCCACCAACACCATCCGCCGGCAGGTTGCAGCTCTGGCCACCGTTTTATTCTGTGACGGGACCTCCACACTTTCTCAACACCCCCGTATCCGACGTTTTTTGAGGGGAGCTTACAATCTGCGACCGCCTCCGGTACACAGATACCCTACCTGGGACCTAACCCTTGTCCTTCAGAAGCTTACGTCTTCCCCTTTTGAACCCTTGAGCTCCTCCAGTCTCAAGCTCTTAACCTTTAAAGTCGCCTTTCTCATAGCCATAACCTCAGCCTGCAGGATCTCTGAGAATCGCTGCCCTTTCGGTTAGGAAGGACTTATGCATTTTTCACTCTAACCGGGTCATTCTCCGATTAGACCCTACCTTTCTCCCTAAAATAAACACAAGTTTCCATAGATCTCAAGAAGTCATCTTACCAGATTTTTGTCCTCATCCCAAGCATCCATCGGAGCGCCGATGGCACACGCTGGACGTAAGAAGGGCCCTGCGTATTTACCTCAACAGAACAGCTCCTTTCAGGAAGACAGAATCTTTATTTGTCTCCTTTCAACCAAGGACTCTGGGCACCAAAGTCTCCCCGTCCTCCATAGGCAGGTGGATAAAGGCATGTATTTCCATGGCCTATGACCAGCAGAGACACCATCTTCCAGGCCGCATCACCGCACACTCCACCCGCAGCGCGGCCACCACAGCTGCCTGGGCCACCCAGGCCTCTATCTTGGACATTTGCAGAGCAGCCACGTGGGCCTCTCCTTCACCATTTATTAAAAACTACAAGATGGACCAATTTGCCTCAGCCGAGGCCTCATTCGGACAGAGGGTCCTGCAGCAAGTTCTTCCTGTTGCTGAATCTTCCTAATCTTTCCTTTCCCACCCTAGGGATATTTAGCTTGGGTATATCCCATTGCTTTGGACTCTCTTAGCAGCGTACAGGAGAAGGAACATTGGCTTACCTGAAGGTTCCTTCTATGTACGCTGCGTGAGAGTCCAACCCCTCCCTATTTTCACGTATTGTTTTTGTCTATATACAGGGATCTGGAGGTTATTGTTCCGTTTTTTCCAGTTTTCACATTGAGTTCGTCTTCTCCAATACCGCTTCTTCGTTAATAAACTGGAGCTAAACAGGAAGAGGAGGTGTGTTTAAACAAATTCAACTCAGTCTCAGGCCAATCAGATGAAGTTAACAACCCATTGCTTTGGACTCTCACGCAGCGTACATAGAAGGAACCTTCAGGTAAGCCAATGTTCCTTTCAACTAAGTCCTCAGATTCCAACTTCTGTGCTACTTCCACGCTTTCAGCTTACTGCCTTTCCCTCTTCTCTGGGTCTTTGCACCGCTGTGGAGGTTGCGGAGGATGGGGCCCAGCACCCCCCTAAAGAGCCCCCTCTGAGCGGAGGAGAGGGTACCGTTAAGCAAAAGAAAGTTAAGAGTTTTGGAATAATGTCAAGGTTCCAGAAAAACCTCTTCTGCATGAAAAAAACTCAGAAGCCATTGTCTTTCAGAGTTCTTTACTAGCATGAGGAAACTGGCACACGACGAGTGAAATTCCAAAACTGAACTTCCGGATTCTTTTCCCAGTTATACAAACCCCAAGAGTCCCACCCCCCTGACCCCTTTGCTGGTCACATGGTCCCACGTTCTCCCAGTTCATTCGAATATCTTCTCACCACTCTTCCTGCAGTTGTGAACACCATCCGACCTTGACCGCTTGAAGAATGTTACCATACCCCTCAACCCCCCTTCTTCCCCTCAGGGAAAAATGTGGCAGCGTCTGGAACCCTAAAGTCTAGTATAGTTTCCAGGCCTGACACATTGCTATCCTTCATGGGACCTTTCGAAGGTTCTCAATGCTGTCACTAAGTCCCCGTTTGAGCCCAGGAAGTGGGTCTAAAATACTTAACTTACAAGGTAGCCTTTTTGGTGGCAATCTCATCTGCTCACCGGATTTCGGAATTGGTAGCCCTTTCCACTAGACTAGACCTTTGTGTTTTCCACACGGACAGAGTAGTAGTTAGATTAGACCCCACGTTTTCCCTAAAATCAATACGCCCTTTCACAGGGTGCAGGAATTGGTTCTTCCCAATTTCTGTCCCAACCCATCTCATGCCGTGGAACATTCTTGGCATACTCTTGATGTCCGCAGACCTCTCCGGATATATCTCAAACGGACTTCTCCCATTTGGAGATCGGAGGCGCTCTTTATTTCATTTCAACCAGTTTCCTTAGGTCAGGAGGTTTCCTTTTCCACTTTAGAGAGATGGCTTAGGGCAACTATTGCCACAGCCTACACCTCTCAAGCCCTTCCCATTCCTCGCCACATAACAGCCCATTTGACCCGTAGTGCTGCTACCTCAGCAGCCTGGGCCATGGAGGTGTCTTTAGAAGAGGTCTGCAGGGCTACCACATAATCTTCCCCTTCACTGTTCATTAGGCACTACAAGGTAGATAGATTTGCATCAGCCGAGGCTGCATTCGTTCGCAGGGTTCTCCAGAGAGTTATTCCAGTTCCGGCCCATCGGATCCAGTTGCATTATCCCTCCCTATAGGGTAGCAGCTTTGGCATGTCCCCATTCTGACTGCTGGCCCAGCAATCGAAGAGAAAGGGTGTTGGCTTACCTGAAAGCATTTTTTGTCGATTGCGGGGCCAGCAGTCAGCCCCACCCTGTTCTTTACTGGTCCTCCGGGGATCTGTTACAGATTAGCAGGGAGGGGAGGGCATATTAACCTTGTCCTTACAGCTCAGCATGTCAGTCTACTGGATCTCCTTCATCTGAAAGCTGGGAAGCAAGAGGAAGAGAGGAGTTTCTCAACTGGCAGACTCAGTCATCATCAGACAGGAGTCATCCCCACTCTGACTGCTGGCCCCGCAATCGACAGAAGATGCGTTTAGGTAAGCCAACGCCCTTTCTCTTTGGCATGTATTAGACACATAGCTGTCCATGTTACTTAATAGGATCCAGGTTCAATTGATTTACCCTATATGTAACATAATGTTTATAATGTTTACCCATTAGGAAGTAAAACACAGTAACATATTAAATTAACACAAACTTTAAATTATCATGTTTGTTTCTTTAACATAAAAAGCATTATTGTGT